>NW_024962334.1:20046906-20203318 GCF_019238085.1 Lagopus leucura
CCAAAAAAAAAAAAAAAGAAAAAGAAATTCTGGTAAATGCAAAGGTAGCTAAACTTTCCATCTTGGACAGTCCACAGCACTGCAGAACTTAATCAAAGAATACAGTCTATCAAGGCTTCATGACCTCTTTCATAACATGCTTTCATTTTAAAGTGATGTCACTATCAAATTGTCCATAGTCTGAAACATGACAAAAAACTACAGAGAGGAAGAAATTTAAAGAAACTTCAAGAACATTTCTTTCTAATCTGCAAACTCAAATTGCTGTTTCTTTAAAACAGCTCACACACATCCGTGTATGCTATCTTCGATCCCATTTACAGTGGCATAGTAAAAGCTGTCTGACTTTCTTGTCTTTGACCCTCAGTTTTATTGCTCAGGGGTCTCAGAGAAGGTTGGGGTGGGAAGAGAGGAGAGAGACAGATGTTAGTTCAAGCAGTACCTTCATAGAGTGATGATCCCCACTGGTTTCTTGGCTATGGAATCTCTCAAATTTGCACAAGTTTCCAGGCCCAGTGAGTGACTTCAGTATCAGTAGTCAGAATGACTTAGAATATAAGTCCATCAACAAAAAAGTGGAGAAGACTCTCAAAATAGCCAGTTAAAATCCCCCTATGCAAAATCAGAAACAGCAAGTTAGGTACTATAACTCTTCTCCATCCCCAATTTTGGAATCCCACTGCAACAGATAAATAATTTCATGTTTTGGCTTTTCCACAAGAAGGTTTTACGAAGCCAGGGTCTTGACCTAGAAGAGTAATTGCTTTGCCAACTGTCTTCAGCACGGCAGTTAAGAGGACTGTTTCATCACACTAAATGAGTTCTCAGGGCAGTCAGTCCCATCCACAGTAGTTTCTGCTTATTATACTCCCCATTAAATTCCTCTTTACCAGAAGTGTATTGGGCCTGAGAGATATATAAAAAGAGAGCAATGTACCCTCCTGTGGATAGATTGGTTTTTTGAACAGAACTAACTCTAAGATGGTGGAATAATTTAACATAAAGTTATTGTCAAGTTCCTGAGTGAACTTAAAAGGGCAATGATGTCTTCTTCCATAACGCTAAAATACTCAGTGTTTTCTGGATGTTACAAGATGAAAAGTCATTCATAACAATCATAGCTACTGGAAATGGAAAACAAGTACTATATTGACCAGCAATATTGGCCATACAGAACATAAAAGAAGCAAGAATCAAATAGATGAAGTAGTCATTGGCTACTGCAAATTCAGCATTGAAGTTAAATGACCTTATTTTTCCCCATCATTTTGAAAGGCCTGAAACAAAACCTAGTCTATGAGATTATGCATTTTCAGAAAGTGCAAATCCCTCTTCAAAAAAAGCAAATCAATCTGTTTGATTGGTTTTGCTGGTTCTCTTTAGTTCCACTCCCTCGAAATCTCTATTTTTCATTGATTTTCCTCTACACTGGTAAAGGAAATAGAAATAAAACACAAATAGAAAGGTTGTAGGGCACTGGAAGAGGCTCTCCAGGGCAGTCATCTCACTACTGAGCTTACAAGAGTTCAAGAAGCATTCAGACAACACTCCCAAACATTTGGTCTAACTTTTGGGTCATCCTGTGTGGAGCCAGAAGTTGGACTCAGTGCTCCTTATGAGTCCTTTCCAACTCTAGATATTCTATGATTCTATGAAATCTGAATTCTGCTTCAACTTTTAGGACACCATGTATGTTAGCATGGCCTGCAGCATACCTTCACACACTGCACTGGTCACGGGGTGGAAGAACCAAGACTAACATTCGAGACTGAGACTGGCCAGCAGTCCCCTCATCAAAAAGCAGCTGCAATTTCTAAGCAGCTTGAGCACACACTTCTCTTAATTAACAGATTCCAGCAGCTCAGCTACAAGCATGCTATACATAACCCACATGTGTGTGCAAAGCCAGACCTCAGTTTGCTTTCTGGCACAGCTGGGGAGGGAAAAATAGCTTGAGAAAATGGATATAAATAAACTACATGCAGATAGCCAGAACATCATCTGTGGACAAATCCAATGGCAGAGCAATAAAAGCGCAAGCTCAGTCACCCAACCACTCACTGGATAACTGGTCCACATCACAGTGTTTGTCTGCACATAGGGAGCCATTAAAAGGAGCAGAGTGTCATGTTGAAACTCCTTTAACAACATGCAATTTAGAAGAGTATTTAGCAGCAATAATAGTACAGTACACTGCTTGAATTTTTTTTTTCCCATTAATACAATATCATTTCCATGAATCAAGCTTACTGATGGCACCAGGGATTTCTCTATAGAAACTTGCCATGGTAGCAAATAGCAATGGCACTTGATTCTGTAAGAAGGAATTTGCATTCAGTGTCTGAAGCAGCTGAAACATGAAAGAGGCTTTCTCAACTGCAGGAGTGCTGGCAGAACGTCTGTTTTTCGAAACACAGTGTCAGGATTTAAACACCACATCACTCCTCAGCATAAGTTTTCAGACCCACATAGGCCAGCTTTCACACAGAAGGAATCAACACTTACTTTTTAATACCAGAGAGACTGGTCTGAAAATAGCTCCTGCAGCACTGGTTAAAAAAAAAAAAAAAAAAAAAAAAAAAAAAAGCTAAGTCTCTATATTTAAAATTTCATTTTTCAAATTACAATCTTCCTGTCCAGTACAGTGGGCAATAAGGGCTATGAAGGAAAAAGATACTATCAAGTATGCATCATTTTTCAGCTCGACATAGGATTAAATCAAGGCCAAAAAGGTTGAGAATTAAATAGTCTTGTGAATATTTTTAACAGATTGTAATTACTTGGAATTCAAAATGCAATTACTTGAAATTTTACACGCTCAAATTTATTTTATTTTGAGCGTGTGCATTTGTGTGGGCACACATGTGTATGCGTGCACACTTAATGAATGAATTGTGAGCATATTTATCAAGCTCAGGCAGCATACACCAAGGTGCATTGCAATTTCTTGGTCCCATGTGCCTGGTAACCATTTTTTACAGTGATGGAATCTGTAAACCCATCCTCGCTCTCCATGTAACTTCCCTCACCTATATTATCAGCATACACTGGACTAAAGGAAGAGAAGGAAGTGTAGGAAGCAACTAGACATGCAGACATCCAAAGACAAGACTGGACATGTGAACTATGATTCAGAATCAGCAATTCAGATTTTTTACCATAAGCACTAAATTGAGTTTAATGCCAATGGATTTTACACCTCTTTCTAAAGGTGTCAGCCTTCTAAAGAGGTGACAGTCTTCTCTGTTCCTACAAGTATGGAGTTCAAATAAAACTGAGTTCAAATAAAATTAAGTATTAGCAAATCCACTGATTACCTCAGGACAAACAACATGCTTGAATTACCCACAGCTGAATCCAGCATGCTAACAAAGCTAATGTACCACACAGTGTTCTATATTCTTCAAGGAGGGGATATAGATTCCAGAAAAGACACAGTACAATAAAAGCACCCAAAACAAACTTAAGAGATGTGTTATTTTTGATACCTACTACAAAGAAGCTTCCAATAAAAGATCTGGCTGATTTAAATCCTTCGGAAGTTTTCACTGATAAAACATTTGGGAGGGATGGAAAACATTTTTGTGAGTTTGATCTTCACTGGGATGCAGCAATTCAAGATGGTCTCAGTGTAAGATTATCTGTGGTGGTTTTTTTGCAGCCATCTGCTTTGTGCACTTCGAACTTATACAAGCTATTACACAAATGTATGTGCTCATACTCTCTCCACCCACCATAAGTGCTTACAATATTCACCCAGAAGTTAAACCCTAGTACAAACTGAAGAAGCTGGTCACCTCTAACACAAAGAGTAAAACTGTGTTTGAGGCCCCAAAGCCCTGGACAGCTATTTAGCAGTGAATAATTTCAAATTCTATTAAATAAAAGGCAGAAAAAGACTAGAAAGAAAATAATATATTATGATGAAGTTATTAAAACTAGATACAGTAGAAGGAGTGGCTGAGAAGGAAAAAAATAAATGTTTCATAGCCTACAGCACGTTCCAACTGATGGCACAGGAAACACAACTGTCCTTTTTGTACAGTCTAGCACTGAAAAAGAGTGCTTTCACTATGCTGGGAAGGGGAGCACTCAAATGGGACTGCCATCTGCTCCACCTGTCTCCATGTATATAGCCTGGCATTTCTACAAGAGCAATTACATTATGCTGACTGCACAGGCTCCCAAAAGCTTAGGGTTCAATTTGTCACCACGTATCATCATTTCAGACTACCGTCTTAAAAAAAAAATTCTTTAGACAGTATTAGTAGGAAGTGAGATTCCATAGGAGGCATGAGTTCTTGCTAAATATTACTGAAAAGATGTAAGTGTATGCTCAGCTGCAAGGAGATAAGTAGTTCCAGTGACTCCAAAGTTAAGGTATTCACTACAGTTGTTTCTGAGAATTAGGCCAGAGAAAATGAGCAAACAAGAAGGAAGCGAATTACTGAATGGAAAGTTCATTCTGAGGTTTACATTCAGATCCCCTCAAGAGAAGCTGATGAGGTATTTGCATACATTTAACTTCAATCTGTGAAATGTCACATAGCGTAAGTAAGTCCTGATTAACCCACTTGGTTCTCAAAGGTTATTCATACCAATATATCCCTAATAAAATGCTATCAACTATCCTTCCATTCATTGCTTATTTCTGTTTACCTAAGAAAACTCTCCTATTTCCAAAGTACACCTAAATTCTTAGGAAACAGTGTGGAAGCTAAAATCAAAATGGCTTCTTAGCTGCAACTAGAAGGATAAGTATTTTGATTAAAAACAATCTGTGCTACAGACATTTGGAGATCTGCCTAACATGCTTAAATTCTATTTTAACAAATGGCCAGTATTTTTATAGTCTTGATGACTCTTCACTTTTTTTTGCCTTTTTTCATCCAGTTAACTCAGGCAGAAGTTGCCAATTAACTCTAAAAACAATGCAATAAAAGCTTTAGTAGGACTTCAGTCTTGATTACAGATAACCTAGTAATTCTAGAGAATATTTGCTGAAATTTTTACTACTTCCCATTTGCTTCTCACCCCACTTCTATACAAGAAGTATATGCATGTTGCATTTCACCTCAGTTTTCTTCCCAACATTATGTTACTCCACTAAGAGAAAAAACACCTCTACATGGCCCTTACTTTCAGAAGATCAAATTCAGCTATTTTGAGAATGGAATAGATATAACATTGTCACTTCTCTCAGCGACAATCAACAGTTAGAGGAACACTTGACCTTCTAGTGCAATTTCAGCTGCTGCATTACTTATAAACTTAAAAAAGGACTATTTGTTTTATCCAATACAATCAAAATGTCTTATCCCAAGAAGAAAGAGCACTTCAAGAAGTCTAATCTTGTTCTTGGTAACTGAACCACTGGTACTTTTATACACTTGACAACTTACGTCAAGGCTGAGAACTTACATAGAATATATTCCACTTATCCCAAACTACAGTTCTGCCAGTGACATTTCTTGTTCAAAGGCAGTAAGAACGTCACCTTGAAAAAATATTTTTTAACATTTTGTTGGGGTGCTGCTTCTTTCTTCCACTGACCAATGAAAGGATTAAACACAAGAACTTTGACTTTTGTCAATAAGCATGAAAATGGGACTTTGCTGAAAAGCAAAGAGGAAAAAAAAAGCCCTGTCTCTCTGGGTCAATGTCATCATATTCCCACAGGTAGTAGAAACTATTTCTATAACACTATGGCTCTATTTTGTACAGCAACCACTGGTCGGGTTCTAAGATCTCATATCAGGCTGATTTCACTGATCAAAGTACATTTCCTGTTCACCTTTAACACCAGATGGTCTAGAATTCCTATCTCCAACCTTTTCAATTGCATCAGAGGACTAAACCAAGAACTTACAAAAACGTATTTTCTGGCATCTTAGAAGTCACTATGTGTGATATATGTCCATATAAAAATGGAAGTGTTTCCCAAACAATACTGAGCGTATCAAACTGCTAGTTGCCTGCAGAACGATTAAAGTAAAAGATAAGCCAGCTGCTATAGTTACACAGAATCACAGAATTCTAGGCGTTGGCAGGGACCTCAAGAGATCACCGAGTCCAACCTCTGTGCCAATGAAGGTTCCCTATGGCAGGCTGACAGGTGAGCATCCATGGGTCTTGAGTATCTCCACAGGAGACTCCACCACCTCCATGGGCATCCTCTTCCAGTGTTCCCTCATCTTTACTGTAAAGAGGTTGAGTCTAAATACAGGAAAACATAAGGATGAACTTCAGGAAGAATGTTTTTCTTGCTTTTTTTTATTTAATCACAGCAAACTGAAACAGATGATTGTTTCCTTACTGTCCATGCGTTTCTACAGGATGATTGAAAAACCTGCTTCCGAGCACAGTACTGCCAGACAAACTTAAAGGAGTATTTCTCTTGATAACCTAGCTTCAGATGACCACCCATTATAAGCACAATGGTTTCTGAGCACAGTAGGTTCATGCAGGACTTTATGACCCACCAATCCAAAACTCAAACTACTAAAATGATCAACTAACCCCACCATACTGCATCATTTTGTGTTCATTAAAAACACACCTGTGGCACAAAGATGATCAGGGGACTGGAGCACCTCCCCTGTGAAGACAGACTGAGGGAGCTGGGCTTGATCAGCCTGGACAAAAGAAGGCTGTGGGGTGACCTAATTGCAGCCTTTCAGTACCTAAAGGGAGCCTACAAACAGGAGGGGAATCAACTCTTTGAAAGGGTAGATAACAGCAGGACAAGGGGAAATGGTTTTAAATTGAGGGAGGGAAGATTTGGGTTGGATGTCAGGGGGAAGTTCTTTACTATGAGAGTGGTGAGGTGCTGGAACAGGCTGCCCAGAGAGGTTGTGGATGCTCTGTCCCTGGAGATGTTCAAGGCCAGATTGGATGGGGCCCTGGGCAGCCTGGTCTAGTATTAAATGGGGAGGTTGGTGGCCCTGCATGTGGCAGGGGGGTTGGAGATTCATGATCCTCGAGGACCCTTCCAACCCTGGCTATTCTGTGATTCTGTGGCACAAGAGAGCCTTTAAAACTACACAAAGATATAAGCCAAGGCTAGGTCCACCTCACATACAGGATGCCTGTGTGGAAGATGTGTTGAGAAGAAAGAAGTCCTACAGCAACAGACAGGTTTCTGAAGAGCAGGTAAACAGGCAAACAGGCTCCTGCACTTGGAGGCTAAGTATCCTTCTGCTGTTTCAACTGGACACATCATAAGGCAGCAATAGTCAATGACAACAAAATCCGTGAGACATCTTGTCAGCCTGACATGTTTCCTAAGTTACATATATGGGTAATCATTAATCTGTTGCAAACTTACCTCCAGCTCTATTACCAAAATGAAAACCAGTACAGGCTCAGTCCTCATAGTAGGCTACAAAGATACAGATATCACATCTCAGTTAGCAAGTGCTGCAGAGAAAATCCATATCAATTATTTAAAGAAACTAAAGAGTAATCCAGGATAAGAGTTTCTCATGTTTAGTCAAATAGATCTCCAGTGCACAACAGCAAATTATGTATGAATACCCGTCCAGGAAGAAGTTGAACTAGTTTTGCATGGAAGCATCATGAATAGTAAAAGTATACCATATAAATAAAATGAACAGTCCACAAAACAAATCCAGATTAAAACATCCTCAAGTTACACATTAGCTAGACTCTGGGAGATTGCTTAGGGAAAATAACTTGTACGCTTAGTTCCTTTTTATACTTTCGTACAATCATTAAGGTTGGAAAAGACCTCTAAGATCATCCAGTCCAACTGTCTGTTCATCCCCACCATGCCCACTGACCACGTCCCTCAGTGCCACGTCTCCATGGTTCTTGAACACCCCCAGGGACACTGACTCCACCACCTCCCCGGGCAGCCTGTGCCACTGCAGCACTACTCCAGCAGAGAATAATGTTTTTCCTACATCCAACCTGAACCTCTCCTGAGGTTTCTTTCCTGGACAGGTTATGAATGCTGGGCTTTTTCTTTAAAGACAAGAGCTCTGTTTTTTTACACATATATATGTTTGCACATATTCTTAACATGTATATAAAATACTATATAAAAAAAATCCACTGTATATGTATGCCCATGAGTATATGTGTACAAACACAAACAGTAACAAACGTATTTTTAAAGAACATTTAATGGACTGACTGCTTGCTCTAGCCTATTAATCATAACAATCCCATTCTGTTCAGACAGATAGGTAACAACATTGAGCAAAAAATGAAGAAGAGAAGTCTTGCAGGGTCTTTCTTTAGAGCAGCATTAGTAATTTGGAATTCTTTCCTCACAGGCAGCCACTCCTACAGCTGCTTACTTGCATGCAATGTTTTAGATTATCCTTTTGGATTTACATTTGCTGCCCAGTGACTCATGTTAAAAAAAAAAAAGAAAAAAGAAAAAGCAGAGCAGCAGATGTGTTGCCTTTGCTGCCCACTAGGTGGACTTTCTTTCTGGAAATTTTCAGTTGCGCGCCTTCAGCACTGTCAGTCTTTTCTCTTTCCATTACCCACCAAAAAAACAAAGATCAAATCTCTTTGGAAGTTGGTCATGTGTAGACCCAGGGCAATTACATACGATGTTATTTTAGTTACGAAAAACACACTAAATTCTGCATTCTGCCACTGCTGTAGATTAGCATAAAGAAATTTCTCCGAAGTTTGTTGTTAATAGTATTTAGATACTTGGGAACAGTTACACAGTTCTTTATCTGGAAGCTGAATTTAAGGCTATTCAGACACTATATGTTCTGGCCCCAGCTCTCCCTTATCAAGAGACACACACATCCAAAATAAACATGTTACAGCTTCTCTTTTGTCTTCTTGAAAAAACTATTCAGAAATAATGTTAAAAAGAGCTCCCGATAGATTCTGATGGTTTCAGAAGCTGCACTGCATGTTGGAAGTAAGATATGGAGTTAGATGGACCTTTGGTTTGATCCAATGAAAACTCTTTATCATTTGAACACTTACCTTATTAAAGAGCAAATACTTTCAAGTTTGTAACGTATTATGTGCTAGGCTGCAGGACTTCACCAACAATGCAAGTAGAAACAGTTTTATCCACTAATGTTGCATTGAGCAAAAAACAACTTGCACGAACATATAATGTTCCTGCACTGTGACAGCAGATGCCAGCTACAGAAATGGACTGCCTCTACCCATGTTCTGACTATAGAATGTCTTTACACCAGAGAATGACAACATTTTCCTTCCGCCTATTTCAAAGCAGCACTGTACTCTCCAACAAGGTTCACATATATTCATCTTTGCAGATTTCCCTGTTAAGCAGTTAAATGCACAGCTACTTTTGAAACCAATTAAAATCAAATATAAACAGGCCATTTATATAAAGGTATATACAAGTACTTCAGAATTATTTTCCCATCATGGCTCACAGTCAGCTACCCAGAGAACTATCCTTCCTGCTGAAGCTCATGAACAAAAACGGGGAAAACATTTTCTTATCTGTTCTTTCCAAAGACTAACCCCTTTCCTCTATTTATTTCATACTAACATCTTTATGTCCCTAGACTTCGTAACAGAGGTAAAAAGAAATGACATATTTTGTTCACACAGCTTCTTACCAAACTACTTCAGTTTGTCAGATCCAGATCTGACAAAAGCATCACTTTAGCTAGACTTACTTGAAAATCAAAACTGATTTAGTTTGCTTACTCAGCTTATTAAGTAAATATTTCTGATATTTGCAAATTAAGAAACTCTACTAATAAGACTATAAATTAATGTAACCTTTAAAATACAGGTATCTTTAGCAATGCTAGTCAAGAAAGAAGGAAGAGTAGCAAGCATTAAAAGCGAACTGAATTTTGAATTAATTACAGAAAAATAAAACTCAAAACTTGCCCTGAAGAAAAAAAAACAGTAATCTAATTCAAACTAGTCTATGGCTGTCCAGAGAGATTACCTTCTGGAAGTAGTAATTACATTTGTAAAGTAAAATCACTGACGCCTGGGGTGGGGAGGCCCAAAGGATTATTTTCTTTTTTTAATTTTGAAATGTGTATAAGTTTCATAATGCCATGAAGACTGAGAAAAGAATTTTGAGTACAAGAGTATACGTTCTGAGTAACGGGCTTCTTTGGCGGTAGTAATCAGATACGTGTAACGAGTACAATCACAGAGCCCCAGAAGTCACCTATGAATGAATACAAAGTTCCACTTTTCCTTATGAGTTTTCATTCCAAAACAAATAGCAGTGTTTGGGGAACTTCTTGCAAAGGCACTTTTTCCAAATCTGTAATTAGACTAATCCTCACAACTCCGAAGAAAAACTCCTACTGGTTCCACTGGACGTTTCCCTACAGGCTTTTAGCAGTACCTTACAAATGAGATTACCTAAAAGCAAAACAAACTCCACAGTATATTCTCATAAGCTCTGTCTTTCCTACTGGTCCACAAAAAGAGTTTTAATCCAACAACGTATCCATTTACAGCAAGACCTAACAGCACTATTCTGACAGTCCCATTGTGACACAAAAGTGTCACAAAATAGTTTGGGCATCTTTACAAAAAAAAAATAAGATGCACAGTCAAACAAGGTTCTAGACTTATGTCTTATCTACAAAAACTCTAGATTTTCTAGAATTTTCTGGATTCCAGAAGCTCAAGTTCTGGATAGCTAGAAAGAAATGATGTGAAACACTAGAGGCTTTGAATCAGGTATGAAGCATTTACCTCTCTTGTAATTATCACATAACTCAGGTCAATACATCCGACATCTTCCACTTTATTAGCATAGGAGTCCAGCTGCTGAAGTCAGCCCACCTCTTTTCCATTCCTCATTCATTAGTACCAATGCAGTACTTCTTTCTGCACCCCGTTCAACAGTTTTTCTGTTGCTGCTTACAGCTTTCCTGGCCTAGCAGTAGCGTGTTCTGCTGCTGTTAATGTAGGCCGTGCTGTTTCCAGAGCTATTTGCCACGATTTCCCCATTCAATGCATATCCTTCAATTCACAGCCAATAAATTCCCTTTAGCAGTAAACTAGCATGTTCCCAGCACAGAGTAATAAAAAAAGTTCCAGCAAAGAGAACACAGTGACCTCCCCAAGCAATACTCTACTCGGACGGAAGAATCCTTGTTAAATCCAATTCATCAGACCAAGATTCTGAAAAGTACCAAGTTTTGGCTACAGCGCATTTCTTCAAAGCGTTGAGCCACTTACGGCTGAGCAGCACTGGCTGCGCCTGCACGGAGCGCACGGGCAGCCAGCCGGCTCCGCTGCCACGGCGCGGCCAGCAGAGGGAGCGCTCGGGCCACATTTCCACAGAGACACGGCGGGGGCTCCGGCCGGCCTTCCCACCTCCTGCTCCGAGCCGGAACAGAATCGACCCAACACCATCTTCCCGCTCCTTGCAAGCGCCCAAACGTCTCACCTTCTCACCAGCGCGCACCTTCAGTCACTCTCCCATTCCAGTAGCTACGACTTCCAACGCTGTCTTCATCCCAAAGACTTGTAACTTGAGGGCAGGGTGTAATCACATGTAATTTTTTCCTATGTAATTACATGTAAAAATTAAAAGAACTCGATAGCCAACTCAGTGCCCTCCTATGCCTTTCCTAATGTTTCTTTTAGCGCATTTAGGGTCTGTCCTCAAAACTGCCCAGACAGGGGCAGCAAGAAACGGACACTATCCCGGCAGGCAAGAGCAGCAACTCAACTACAGCTGTCCTCAGTGAGACCAGGTAATGCTAGAGAAGTGTTGTTTGAAACCCAGTAGATCTGGCTACCAAAAAATAGTGAGTCTGCTTTAGACCATCTTACCACTATTGAGCCAAGACACTTACAAAATCACAGAGCTAACATCAAAAGATAGGATGGGCAACTTCTTACACAACAGGTTCATGCAAAGGTTCAATTTTGTCTCGGAGGCAAATGGGCCACCCTCGAGAGTCATGAAAGAATGAAAAACCACAGAGCCAGCCCAAACATCACCAGCATCTCACTTCAAAATGAAGCTTCCCCTGAAAATCGCTTTCAATAGCGCACACAGCAGCATACACGAAATAGAACAGTATCCTCAGAGAGAGGATCGCATCTGACAAACGCCAATTACATCAAGTGCTTTGGGAAGTTGCTCCTCTACTGCACTGAGCAAATCCGTGCAGAGCTTCACTGATCAGAGCTGACCAAGTCAACTACTGCTCATCCCAGTTTGCCCTCATTTACCAAATCTGACGTAAACAGCAAAACCATCTCAGCAGATTCACAAAGAAAAAGCAACTATCTGCATGATTTGCATTCAGATGACTGCCTTCCAGTCATATAAACAATACGTTTCACTTAACAGTTTCTCCCTGCCAGCATGTTCTTTACCAACGAATGCATAAATTGAACTTTCAATTGTTAATTACACCTCCTCCTGCTCTTCTACTGACACAAAAGACGAAAGCGAAGCTGTGAGAAGCAGTATGGCTACAGGAAACTTAGGACCGTTCAAGTAATTTCTAACCAGCAATGCAGCGTTGCTACAGCACAACAGTGCAGTACACTGTTAAGCCAGAATTGCTTGGAAAGGTGAAAAACTTTTCATTCCATTCATTCGCTAGGCTGCAGTTTGTCCCCCCAGTTTTAGAACTTCTGCTGGATAAGCAGTTTCATCTTGCCAAAAAGACTTCTGTGAACCTCCAACAGTGGATCAGGAAAGGCATGGGGAGGAATTTTAATAGGAAGGCATGTAAAGGCTGACTTACCAATTGGCCCACTGACTTGTTAAAAAAAAGAACTGCCACACAGAAAGTTGCTGAGATGTCTTAAATACAAAATACACAAAGGCTCCCATTTGACTATTGCATAGCTATCTCCAACCATCAGATTGGTAACAAAGAAATGAACATGGAATCAAATACTAAAAAATAAAACATAAATGGAAGTACATAATAACAAGCTTGAATGACTGACACATTTTTCCTTTCACTCCGCACAGACCTACTTGAGTTCTCCCCCACATTACGTTATTAGCCATAACAAAAAGCTTGATGCTGTTTACCCTCAGTCTACTTACCCTGCCTACTTACCCTCAATCTACTTTCCTCTATCCCATGTTTAGGTATTTAAAGTGATATCCCCTTAACTTTTCATTAATGCACATTTGTCCAGTGGGTGGAGATAAAGCTTTAATTAGAAAGCTAAAAACAAAGTATTTGAGTAGCTACTCTTACTACAGAAATGACACTTGAATGCCAACATTACCTCAGCAAAGAGGCTTAAATGAAATGATCTTAAAGTTTTTCTCTTACCTTCTAATTTTCATTATTTGGAAAGTATTTTGAGAAAAATGTTTGAAATAAACAGATAAAGACTAAAGATACTTTGGAATCAACAGCTGTGTCTCCACCTACTGGAAAAGTGAATTCAACTGCAATATTAATTTGATCCTTTGAAATGCAGATATGCACAAGCCATTACAGCAAGGTACCAGTGCGAGATGCTGAGAACCAGTTCTCCTCTCCCCTCTACCAGAAAAAGCTTGTGGAAATTACTGACTTTCCCCAAGGTCAGCATGGATTTCATAAGGTTCCTATTCTCAAATGGTTGCCTGGTCAATATATTCCAAATAGCACATCCAAGTCATTTCTTACATAACATTTGCTGCCAATAAATGTGAAAAGTCACCTACTTGCAATATCTTACTGGCTTCCACTGTTTTCATGAGAGCCAGACATTAATGTTAGGACGAGTTCTTTAGACAACTGACATGGGTTAAACACACAGAACCGTTAACATGGAGCATTTTCAACATGTAACACTCTTTTTTAAAAACAAATGAACAACAAAACCACAAACATCTTGAAAATAATTAAACATAAGAATCTTCAATGTTTCAATCTTCAGTAATTGAACATGAATAGAGAATCTTCAACTTTCAATGTTTCATTTTACTTATTTAACACAGCTATGATACTACTCATCACTTTACTAACCAACACAAAATAGCAAGGTAAATGCTTTCATAAGAAAAACACCTCTCTCAACCTCTTTTTCATGTCAATTATTCTTGTAAGAATGACATCAGCCATGACTAAATAATTCAGGCTTCCTTTATTCTGTCAAAAAGAAATTTTTGAGCCACAGAATGGCATATTAACATCATGATGCCATAGCTTACCTGAGATAAACTTGATGGTTAGCAATAATGACCAAGGAACCAAATAAAGCCTGAACTTTGAAGAGGCCTTAACTGCTTCCCTCACAACTGAACCTGAACCATTCTTCTGACAATTTGCTGAGCTCAGGTTAGAAAGATTTTAGTCACACCTGTACCGAGTTAGCCAAAGCCAGTGACTGGCCCAGCTATCTGGCACTGCCTTCTCGCTAGCACACACTGAACTGAAATCCTACATCAAATTGAAGCTCTGAGACAATCACTGCCTACTATTTGTCCTGTGACAAAAAGGTCACACTGATAGCTTCATGTCCATGAAAACAAACCATTACGTTCCTCCAGCAGCACCTGTGGCCTGCTTGTCTGTATTTCAGCCTGCCTCTCACCTGTAAGACTTAGCCAAGTTCAGTTTTTCTTCACATTATGAGTATTTTCTATTGTGGAGGACACTAAAACTACATTCCCACAGGCTCGCTTTTCATCCTGTGATCATATTCCACCTCATCCTTCCACACAAATGACCCCAGTGTTGTCTGTGCCACTCTGGTTGCAAGACAGTTCTAAAAAGTCATTTTTCACCACTTATGCAAGGCCAAACACACTTCAGTTTGCGCAGCACTGAGCTCACATAACATAGGCTGTGTACCACTGCAGCGAGCTGTTTGGCTTCCTCTCACGCTTCACCTCCTCTACTGGCTCTTCTTTCCTCGGGAGAAAAACACGAACATCTCATTCAAAGCCAAGTCAAAGCAACAGAAAGAATGGGCAGCAAAAAGCAAATTCAGGTGCACCTGGTGTTGAGAACCCATCTGTCCATGCTACAGTATGCCTTCTGCAGCAGATACTTTTCTTTATCTTGTAACACAATTACTACTCAGTCAATTTCTCAAACCAGGGTGAGTCAATTCTTATCTGTTTTTACCTTAAACACAGAACACAGACCATATAATTTAAGCTTCTGTGACTCTGTTATTCTTTCCAATCTGAGGACAGCTTAATTCATTCCACATCTAAGTGGACACTGTAACACCTAAAATGCTACCATAAACACTGCCATGAATCCAGCTCTGTTGTTGCCTCTTAAAGCAAAGGAAATTCCCTCTTTCCTGCAGCACGAGGAAAGCATCATTTGTCTACAGATCAGCGTCCTGCACAGTGTATCAGAGGGCACTCACAAGAGCCTGCAGTGGTTGCATCAAGCATGGTTTTAAAGGACACAAAACTTTTTAAAAGCTGTATTCTACAAATAAATACATTTAGAAAAATGGTATGATTCAGGGACTGAGTCACTGCATGAACAGACTCACACTGAAGGCTCTTCTGCCAGTCATTACGGTACTATGAAGTTTCCCTCAGATCACTGACCTCTGTTTCTACACACAGACGTACCCAATGCGAGGACCTAATACCAAGCAGGAGCCTGATTGTGACAGCATAAGTTGAGTGTTTGAGGGCAATGCTCAATCACATCCTTAAAAGCGTGAAACATACTCTACCAAATGATTTGGCTGGCTATTTGGATTTCCTTTTGTACTGTGGGTAAGCATCAAGTAGAAATGTCAGAAGTAATCAGATTGTCCAGATTTCTATTTCTTTATCTTGTTGAGGTTTGCATATATTCGGAAGAAGAAAAAAAGAAGACTAACATTGTATGCTTTAAATAAGCAGCTTTCTACAAATTAGTTGATTTTTTTCCCTCTTTTTTGAGATTCATTTTCCCTTTTAGTCCTCTGTAAGACTCCTTCGTGTTAGCTAGACATATTTTCAGCACTTTCTTCATTATTTCTATTTTACCTAAAAACCCATATGTGATTACACCATGATTTATGTGCACAGCTTCCATTATTTGCTTAAGAAAAAAAAGCAACAAGAGGTAGTTCAGGAAAGGTCCAATTGCACATATGTTGCAACAGCTTTTCAATCGTTTTGGAGGCTTTGGGTATGCGCAGTTAGCCCACTAATTTAGCAGCAGAACAGGCATCATTCTGAGCTGGTACTGTGTATTTGTCAATAATTTCTGTATTAAGCAGCTTTGACAAACGGAAACTGCAGTGATCCACAGCATCAGAAACAAACGCACACAGAATCCAGAGAAGCTGAATATACACACTTCTGGCAAGATGCTGAAGGTTCCGTAAAAATTAATAATGAAGAGAGTAGTATTGTGTCTCATATAGAAAAGAAATGAAAAACTAATAATGGGAGCAGCCTTACGGTGACACCGTGCTCGGTACTGCAGATTTTTCAGAACAATATGGATCTCAAGTCATCTCTGTAGTGCAGTGCTCGAGAACAAAATAAGGAAAGCGACATCATCAATTCCAAACATTTCAAGGGAGGAAAGTAGATTTCATAGATTTCTCTGAACAGTTGCTTAAAAATCACATTACCATTAGTTCAAAGTAGACATCAATTGTCAGCGCTTTATTTAAATGAGAATTTACAGCATTTTCAAGAATTTTGTGACAAACATTGAGCAGATTGATGGTCGCATGGCAAAGTGTTAACAGCCAGCCACCTCAGCAGAAACAAAAAGAAACATTACGATGCTACTGTCAGGTTGAACAGACACTATCTGTACAGAAGCAGTACGAAAGATTTGTTCAAAGCTTCCTTTAAGTCCGACATCTATTTATAGCCACCCAGCCTCTCTACAATTTCTCACAGTCCCTCCTCCTCCCCAAGCCAAGTCGGGGAAGTTTAATGGATGCAATCCTGGGCCTTGTGCCGCAAGGAGCTCTGCAACTCTCCTCCTGTGCAATAAGACCAGGAATGATAATAAGAGAATGCTCTAGTGTACGCAGGTGCCAAACACACTGGATAAACCTTATCTGCGCTCCTTAGGAACGAAGTTGTTTTTTGTCTGCCAGCACACTGACAGCAATAAACCACACGAGCATCAGAGCTGATGTAAAGGTACCTTCTCTCTGGCCACAGACAGACAGAGCCAACCACAGCTGTTCAAGTGCGCTCTGACCCTCGTGCAACAGCAATGTCACCCCTGTACCTCCCCACTCCTATTTCAGTGTCACAACCGTACACTACACCTTCCTCCAAGAGACCGGTCTTCTCCTGTCACGCAGCTTGCGCGTTAGACTGAATTTCCACCACCCAACCACGCACGTCTCCATGGAGCGTTGCTCCGGATGGGCTCTCCTCCATCAACCGGCATCTCCCCGACAGCTGCACCACCGCCGAGCGGTGCACCCATCTCTCCGCGGAACTCCGCCACGAGCGGTACCGCCCCAGCACCGCGTCCCTTCGCCCGCAGGGCTCGCACGGAGCCCGAGGAGGCGAATGCGCTACGGGAACTCTGCCCAACGCGCTGCCCCCGCGTTTCCCCCGTTCCCGGGCAGGGGCGGACGGAAGAGGAGAACGGGCGACTTCCTCGGAGGGACGCGGCCGCGGACGGGGCGGGCAGAGATCAGGAGGGGAGGAATCATCCCGAAGGGAGCGCGGATAATCCGCGGGGCACGGCGGGGCGCGGGGCGGGGGATAATCTGCCGGGAAGGGGATAATCCCCGGGAGGGGGGCGGATCCCGGGCGGGGAGGGGCGGGAGCTCCGGTAATCCACTGGAGGAGAGAAAACGCGGACGGGGGTGGGTGGGGGTAATCCGGGCCGGGAGATGAGGCGCGGGGCTCGCGGGGACACGGCCGGGGGCGGCGGGAGGGAGGCCGAGCCCGAGCCCGCTCCGGGGCCCGCAGCCTCCTTCCCCGCGCGGGGCGCTGCCATGCCCTGCCGTGTCCGCCGTCCCTTAGGCCCGCACGGCGCCGCTACCTGCGGGCGGCTCCGCCCGCCCCGCGTTCGGGGCTCCCGCCGCCGGGCAGCGAGCCGCGCCGGATGGCCGCGGGACCCCGCCTCCCGCTCCATTTCCCCGCCGGCTCGCCGCTCTCCCTCTTCCCCCCCCCCCCCCCCCCCCCCCACGCACACGCGCCGCCCGCTATCGAAACTCACCGGCCGGCACCGGCTCCCGCTCCCCGTCCCCTCCTCAGCGGGCACCGCTCAGCCCCATCGACGGAGCCGTGGCCCGCGGGCCGACGGTTGGCGGAGGCGCGAGCCGGAGCTGCCGCCGCTGCTTCCCCCGCCGCTTCCTCCGCGGCTCCGGCCCCGCCGCTCTGCGCCCGCCTCGGCGCGCGCCGCCGGCCTGCCAGCAGCACGCGCTCGCGCTCCTCCTCCCCCGCCCCCTGCCGCCTCCGCGGCGCGCGCGCGCGAGCGCCTCCTCTCCGCTCCGAACCCCCGCCCGAGCGAACGGCTGAGCGCGTGAGGGGGCGCGCGCCTCTGCCGTCCAACCGCCCCGGGCAGCGGCCCCGCCCCTGCGGGTGTGCGTGTGTGTGAGAATGCGTGAGTGCGTGAGGAACTGCGCGTCTGTCGGCGTGTGTGAGAGTGTGTGTGTGTGTGGAGGTGTGAGGGAGAGCGAGTAAGGGCGTGTGCACGAGGGTATAGGAGTGCGAGAGTGCGTGTGCAAATGTGAGCACACGTGTGTGTAAGAGACCGTGAGACTGAGCATGTGGATGCGTGTGTGCGACGGGATGTGTGAGGCTGGCGTGGCAGCGTGCATGAGGACGCGTGCAGGAGGGTGCGCTTGTGTTGGGGAGAGTCAGCGTGAGCACAGATGTGTGTGTGTCAGCGTGAGTGTGCGGTGTGAGGGAGCAGGGGTGTGTGTGTATGTGAGTGTGTGTGTGAGCCTGTGTAAGAGCTGGGCCTGAGGGGATCAGCAGGCATCCCAAAGAGGGGAACTACCAGCCACCAGCTGCATCCTCAGCACCAAGGTGCGAGCTGCAGGAAAAGCGGATTTTCCCATGGCTGTTGTCTAACGTTTCATTTGTTCTGAGCCGTGATTATAGACTAGCTGTCACTTTCTGCTTCTGGTTGATTTTGTGAAGACTTTCACCTTTGAATACTCTTGGACTTAATGAAATTTGAGTTGCAAATGCTAAGGCACTTTTGCATGCAGAATTCTCGTGGAAGCTGAAGCGTGCTCACAGGTCAGAGTTTGCCCCAGAAAAGAAAGCATTCCTATCCAAAGCAATACCTCATTCCCCAGCACACTTCCATTTTCTTTTTCCTTTCTCTCACCAACTTTCCAAACATTTCAAAATCCAAGTGTACAGGTCAACAGTAATTATGCTGTTTTAAAAATATGCGATAGCCTGCTGTAGCATATGGTAACTCTTAATAATAGCTGTCTGCAATTCACACTGGCCTTTGCTGTGGAAGCCATGGGGGAGGAGGAAAAGCCAGAACTTCGTGGGCATTGAGTGCATTTGAACAGAAAATCTGCTAGCTACTGATTTGCATTTCAGCCAGTTCAGGTTGTGCCTTCCTACCAGATAGCAGATAAGCTGATTGTTACACAACCAAAGATGTCAAAGAAGCAGCATATGACGGGTATAAATAAAGAATGGTGGAACAGCAGCCAGCTAGTGAACAACCTTTCTCAGGTTGACCAGTAAATCATAGAATGATGGAATGGCCTGGTTTGAAAAGGACCACAGTGCTCATCTAATTTCAACCCCCTGCTATGTGCAGGGTTGCCAGCCACCAGACCAGGCTGCACAGAGCCCCAGGGATGGGGCATCCACAGCCTCCCTGGGCAACCTGTTCCAGTGCATCACCACCCTCTGTGTGAAAAACTTCCTCCTAATATCTAACCTAAACCTCCCCTGTCTCAGTTTAAAACCATTCCCCCTTGTCCTATCACTATACACCCTTGATCTTGATTTTCGGTACGAATACAGACCGTGAAAGCAGGGCCTCACGATCCTTCTGACTTTTTGGGTAAACAGCTGTTCCCACTCCTGTTTATATGCTTCCTTCAAGTACTGAAAGGCCACAATAAGATCTTCCTGAAGGCTTCTCTTCTCCAAGCCAAACAATCCCAGTTCCCTCAGCCTTTCCTCATAGGAGAGGTACTCCAGCCCCCTGATCATCTTAGAGACCCTCCTCTGGATCTGCTCCAAGAGCTCCATGTCCTTCCTGTACTGGCAGCCCCAGGCCTGGACACAGTACTCCAGATGGGTGTAAGATCTCATCAAGTAAGATCTCGTCCTCATGTAGTTATGAGTTATTTTCATTTAGTCTTCAAAATACAGTAGCTACAAAAGGCTCTACACTGACGAGTGACTGTGCCAAGAACTTCACAAGCACATGGTATTACCTATCCCTGGGTCCAAAGAGATGACAGTCCTCTTGCAGTTTCTCAAAAAAATGTCCAAGTTGAACATATTTTTTTATAAAATTCTTCACAAGCAGTTATCTTATTTAGTTGAAGTGGAATTGAACACGACTCGAGGGCTTCTCAGCAATATGATGACCTACCATACTTCTGGTGTTCATATCCCAGCAGCTACAGTGGAAAAACTGACAGGAGTAGGAAATTCTCATTCCCCCAAAATAACTCCACATCTTTCTCTCTTCTCTGTTCCTCGCTTATTTTCTTGTGATATACTAATGGAAAAACTTTTGAGCCAGTTACAAAACTCAGAAATGTCATCTCATTCCGCATTTCACAACATCATGTTGACGTCTCTTTCAGTCCCTTCAATTGGGAGGCTGTCCTCCAGATAAGGAGAAAGGGTTGTGTGAATTTATGCTGATATCTTGAATGATGTCCTGACTTTACCTTCATGGCCTATGAAAGGAAATCATTTTACTGCAAAAGTCTAAGGTTCCTTATTACAGTTCAATTCAAAGCTTGAATCCAAAACTGTGAAACATGGCAGCTCATTACTGACTGTAACAGAAATATCTAAACACAAAGTACTTTGACTGCTCTGGAGTTTTTTGAATGTTTTTCATTCTGGCCTCCACAGCTGTTATTTGGCTATTAAAGCCCTTCAGGGAATGTGCCCCAAATGCTTGCACATCACCTCTTGTCCAGTGCTTAATTCATTCAAACCCATTAAGGTCAAGGAAAACAAACAAACAAACAAACAAACAAACAAACAAACAGAGATGTGTTGTTTAAAAGGAGAATTTAGAACTTCAGAACTTAGACTTCATCCTCTGGTAGGAATTATATCTTTCAGGCTTTTTGTAACTTACATTCATATGCCATGCATAACAGAAATGCCCTATCCAAGGCTGGCCATTAGGACCTCGGTGATGCAGTTCATTCTGATTGCTTTACGTCCTTCCTGAGGTGCAAAATGACTCTAAATCCTTTTTACCCATACAACAGGCCAAGCATCACTGTTCCCATTTTAGGGCAGAGAGGGAGTGGCCCCCGGTCAGGCCTGACTTAAGCTCCAGCGAGTTCTGACTAGTGGTCACAGGCAGCCAGGCCCTATAAAATAAACTATAAAAGCTGAGTTGCTTTATGTCATGGATTATCTCGGTTTCTGTCTAACCACAGTCTTGAGGGAGCATAAAGGCTGTTTGGCATTGCTGATCAGCTCCAGCCCTCATGCTTCAGGGCTGAGCAGTTGGATTTCACTTGAAATGGGGTTTATGACTCTACAAAGCTTTGAAATTTGCCTTTGATGACATAGATCTTGCTCAAGTAAGTGGCTTCTATTAAGCCTGATGCTCTTCTCAGTAAAAATGCAGAGACTAGATTTGCTAATATTGTGACAGTTCCCTGCTGTGCTACAAGTTGCATGGTACAGGTGTGCCTCCAGAGTCTTCTGCTTTTGCTAGGGCTTCTGCATGGGTATTGAAGGTGTAGAGGAGCAGGCACTCCGGTGTACAAAATGTTGGAATGAGTACGGTGTAGTTTTCAGTCCCATCACAGTTCTGGGTGTAAAACATAATGAAGAACATAAACAAAACAAATATCCTGTATTTGCCATCACCACCGCATTACTGAAATAATTGTCTACTGGCAAGAGTAAACTTCTCCAGCTTTTGCTTTGTCTTAGGGACTGCACAGTTTCTGGGTCTAAATTCTGAGTGTCTTCATCATTGCTCTGATGACTATTTTAATGACAAAAGGAACAGATGTGCCCACAGAAGAGCTTTTTCTTTGAGTTAGTTTCTTATGCCACTGTGGGGAATTGTTGTTGAGTAGTTCAAACAAAAGACTTGGAGACAATATATTTTGTAAATGACGTTTTAAGCTGATTGCTGGTGGACTCTTCAAGTCTGGCGTTCTTTGTCCTTCAGTTTACCTATGTCTGACTGGCAACAACAGCTATATCAACCTTCAGACTACTGGAATTCCAGATTATTTCTTTAGTTGGTAATCCCTAAAATATATTGTCTTAATCACCACATAAATTATATACAATATAGCATCAGCTTCTTTGCTGTGTTTATCATCGTTATTACCAATCTCATAATGATGATTTGTGCATCCAATGGCATTCAATGCAAGTGAATTTTTTTAATGAAGTTCTTTGTGTCCAGGAAACGAACTGAGGTTTTGTTTGGTTGTATTTTGGTGGCTGTTTTTTGGGGTTTTTTTTTTTTTTTTTTTTTTTGGTTGTTTGTTTCTTTGTTGGTTGGCATACAGCATAATTTCATGTCTGTGCAGAAAAAGTTGTTCAAAATATTCTGAAAGATTCAGCCAAGACAGCAAAATCTGTAAGCTGCACTTCATAAGAAATTGCATAATTTTCCAAGCTATCCCAGAGGAACTCATTAAACGATCACATGGATGATTACAATTATTGAAGGTAGAATAAGAACTGTTTTCTTTTTAGGGGGGTAAGCAAAACCACAGCAATTAGAACAATGTTGATTTACATAGAAAGGCAGCGTGAAAGAATAAAAGGAGACTATACCTTCAAAGTTAAAAGTCTATGCATCAATTCCTGTGCTATTTCCATCACTGAGGTCTGTTTGCACGTGAAATTCAGCTTCACGGGAGGAGATAATCAAGACAAATAGTATGGCTTTATTTTTAAAAGGGGTGGATAATTTCATGGCAGCTTACAACATTGGTAACTGGGCAAGCTAAGATAATAAGGCTAATCAAATCTCATGCTCCACAGCACTAATTCCCTGTGGGGTCAGGAAAAATCTTTCTACTATATACAATACTATACAATTAGCAAGGTTATTATTGGGGAGCAGAAATACAGCCTTCTAAAGCAACAACCTGTAATCATTACCAGAGAACAGAGGTTGCACTTGGGCAGATAGAGAAAATAGCATTATTTTCTATATGCCACTTCTGCTTCACTTTGCTGTCAGATCCACTGTTTTAGAATTACAGTACCTTATTTGCTAAATAATAATAATAATAATAATAATAATAATAATAATATTTTCCCTGAACATGATTACCTAGATTCATTACCGCCTGAAATCTGTCATAAGCTCTTCCACCTGTCACTATTAGCCCAGTTAAAAAATATCTGGCACCGAATGGTCACAACAATGGTATTGATTAAGGTACTGCAGGTTGCAACTGCACATTGCCCTCTGGTAAGGTCACTACTGTCACAGAATTTGCTTCTCAGCAGTGGATTGGGCAGAAAGACACAGTACCAAATGATGATCAGCTCTTAGCTAGAAGCTGAAATAACACGTTTGGAATATTTCGTTTTGGAAGTTCTAATTTTCTTTAATTGCCTGAACATATTGTTGTAGGTGTTCTGTCTGTATACTTGAATTTTATTTTCATTCAGTGTGTGCATCAGAGAATTTATATTAGTGGCAATTGAAAATATTTTGCTATTTTTTTCTGCAAAATTTACAGTCTGCATGTGAATGTGATACTCTTTACAAGTTTTCCTTTTTTAATTTATTTTATTTCTTACAAGACAGAGGAAAGCCTATACTGAAAGCTTTCCTTCTACGAGCTATCCCTCAGACACAATGAGTAGACATTTTTTTAACCCTTTACCTCACATATATTTATTTTAAAAGTATTAACTGTTCTCAGATGACTTGTTCTTTGCTCCTCTGGACAGCATATGTGCCTTCTTGACTCTCAGCCCCACACACTATTCAGAGGGGGAAAAAAAAAAAGAATACAAGGAAGTCTAAAAACCTAAGAGGAATAACTCAGATTAATAATAACTCAAAATAACTCAAATAATTTCAAGCTTTCTTCATAGACGCAAAAGTGATGATTTTATTTAGGTGAAAAACATTCAGTCTCTTTCTTTCCCTTGACTGCATGGCCATGAGCTATATGTAGAAGGCTCAACTAAAAGAGATACAAATAAATGGATAAATAAATAAATAAAGTTTATGTTTACTCTTTGGATCTCAGAAACAGGTTCAGTAAAGGATCTGCTATCTACAGACTAAAAAATCCCCAGTACAGGACCAAGCACAAAAAAATCCACAGAACTTGAAGAATAAAAGCGTAGGTAAGTTGCTGAATAGAGTACCTGATTTAGTTAGAACAGGCACAGCTAAGTCTGACGTAGTTGGTACATTCTTCCCTTTGTTCTTCACCAACAAGGTCTCCCAGACCTCTGTGGAAGGAGGAGAAGTACTAGAAATGCATGAAGATTACGACAGGATTATTTGCAAGCACATAGCTCATACAGTTCCATGGAATCAGATGGTTTCTCTGGGAGAGCTGAGAGCTTGCTGATATCTTTATAATGCTGCTGTCTGCCATCTTTGAAAAGCTGTAGGGTTCAGAGGACGTCCCCAACAAGTGGAGAAAGACAAACATTGCACCTGTCCTCAAAAAAGGCCAACAGGATGATTTGGGAAGTGAATGTCAAGACTTCAGCAACACTTTAAAAGACTTCAGCTAGGTTTTTGACATTGTCTCCTATCATGGGCCGACAGGAACCTCATGAAAATCATCCAGGATGAAGACTGAGTCCTGCACCTGACACAGCCCTTGTGCCAGTCCAGGCTGGGATGTGTCCGAGTGGAACAGTTCTGCTGAAAGGAGAGTGTTGGTAGACAGCAAGCTGAACCGGGGGTGTTCTCCGGCAGTGAAGATCTACAGCAAGAGGAAGTCTGTGGATTAATACCTCCCTCTGCTTGGCACTTGTTAGACAACAGCTAAACAGTGCTTCCAGTCTTGGGTCCCCAGTACAGAAAGACAGTTTATAAACTGGAGAGAGTTCAGCAGAGGGCTGGCAAGACGACTGGGGGCTGGAGCACTTGGCTATTGCAGAAAGGCTGAGGAAAGCGGGCTTGTTCAGCCTCAGAAAAGCTGGCTTTGAGAGGGACATCTCAAAGCCTGGCTTTCCCTGTGAGGAGGTTATCAGGAAGACAGAGCAGGGTTCCTCAGTGGCCCGTGACTGGAGGATGAAAGACAAAGGACCAAAATGGAAGCAAGAGAAATCCAGGCTTTAGATACAGAAAACCTTCTTCATTGTTACAAACTAGAGGAAGCAGTTGCCAAGAGAAATTTTTCAGTCTCCATTCAGGGAGGTTTTTCGTACTCAGCTGGATGAAGCCCTTAACAACCTTGTGCACTCTTGTAGCTGTCCCTTTGAACATGACTAGAGACCCTGTGGGATCCTTTCACACCCGAGTTACTCAATGATTCAATGACTCAGTAAGTACACCATGGAGAAAATTAGCTGTGTCTGCAAAAGGAGAAGACAGTTCTGGCACATATGGTCTATCTAGTGACTTGATAAATATTAAAATATACTGAGAGCATGAATGAGAATCCAGGTTACAACTACTCCTTTGTGCTGTAATATGTTGGCTGTAGTTCAGTATTCCCTCGTTTGCTCTCATTTTGGCCTCAGCAACCTTAGAGTCTTGGCTGTACACCTTCAGGAGGACCGTTTGCATGTACGGAAGTCTTTTATGGCCACCAGCAAGTTTCTAGTTTTTTCCAGCTCTTCAAGTTTTCCTTTTTTGATATCTCCTTCCTATAGAAGGAGGTCCACAGAGCGAAAGAGACGCCACAGAAAAACTTTGCAAATAATGCTTGACAGGTCTCTTGATAATGTCAGTAGTACTCATATCTGAAAATAATTTTCTTTAAAGAATGCAGAAATTCCCCTTGCTTGTCATCCTGTCTTCAGTTACTCACAAAACTGAATTTTTTTTTTAAAAAAAAAAAGAAAATACAAATATTCTCATAGCCGCCAAAGTTTCCTTTACGTTGTTAAAGTGATGTCATTTACACTTACTTCAGAGTTCTCTTACACTACATGATGGCTGTAAAGCAGCCTTGGTTTGAAAAAAAAAAAAATTAAGTGCCAAGAAATCTTTGTCATATTCAATAAAATCGGAGTACCAATACAGGAAATTTTAATTAAAAATGTCAAGGAAACTCAAGGGAATCAAATCATTTGTGAACCTGAGCATATCAGAAAAGCCATGGCTTCGTGGCCTACATGAGTAGACTGAGTTCATTTCCTAGCAGTGTTCTCCACTTTATAAAAATTACTGTCAAAGGGACTACGTACCCTCATGCTTCAAGTTAAAATGAATAGTTAGCTGTGGTCGAGAAGAACTATCCCTTACAGCAGAAAAACAAGGAGTACTGGCAGCTTCAGACTGCAAAGCTCTTTGCTCCTTTCTCAAACTATTTGCCTGCACATCTTTTCAAGATGAAGTACCCTGCTGTTCGTATCTTCAGCTCAATGGGATACCAGCAAAAAAACTGTGTTTCTAGTGAAAATCATGTAGAATATAATCACTGTCAGTAGCAAGCATTACTGACTGTTCCCTGCTCTCTGCCCTGGCGAAGTCATTGAAATAAACTCACAGAATCTGGCAAGGATGACATCAGCATTGGAGGACGATTCTCTGCCTGATGAGGAAATAAAGAAGAAATGGAGAAGACAAAATATGAGGTGATAAAAGGCATGCAGTTTGGAAAGAAGAACAAAGGTGAAGAGAAATGCTGATAGGTACTTTATTTTTTTAGAGATAATTAATTTTATTAGTAACATATTTACAGATCAAATTCTCATTTTAGACAAGTTTAACGTCATGGGAAGAGTAATTAAGAAATTATTCTAGTAATATTTATCTTATAGTACTCCTTGGTTCCTTTCATTCTAATATCCATATGTTATAAGACTCTAATATGTAGTCCTAAATTTGAGTCCATTTGTCATAAAACTACTTGAAAGAAATCCAATTATGGCCACTGAAGAAAACCAAGCATTAAATAAAAAAAAAAAAAAAATTTAAATCCTTAAAAATTGATTGTAGGCACATGCAATACAATATCTCCATTTAAAGTCTAATTATACTGCAGTGGCTTAAACAAACCCCCAAACTGTACTTTCTGAAGTTAATTTCTTTCACAAAATTACTTAACATTTCAGAAAAGTTGGCTCATAGGACTAATGGCATCTTTTTGTTCTGTGTTTTATGTCTAGTTAAAGCACCACTTCAGCTACGAAGCACGTTTTGGAAGGCCAGGAAAGAACTGGGCCTTCTGCACCCATTTGTTCAGTTTCTTCTGTGGCAAATGATGATTACTAAGTAGATATACCAAGCTGTACAATTCATCCATGGGAATTATGAACAAAGCTCTCATTTCTTTTACTTCAGACAAATTTCTGGCAGATAAGACAGCTGACAACAAAGCTTACTAAACATGGGTATCACCTGCCAAAGGAGAAATACAAACCGGTTAGTTTTCCTCCTTGCAGTACAACAATGGTTTCAGGGCTGAATTTCTGGTTATTGGTTAAATACTGCCATGTAAGATACTATTTTTTCAGATTACCTTGGAGGTGCAATAGAATGTCCACCATCGTTAGACTTTAAGAACGGTGTCACAGGAATGGCCCATCCTGCCTTGAAGCAGGGACATGCACTCTTTGACTTGTGAGGGCCTCTGCATTCCTATTTTTTTGTCCCTTATGGAGAATATTTTATAAACTGAACAGAAATTATATTTATCCAGTGTTCTACCTAGCACTGGATTATTAACGTATCAGCTAGGATCTTTTACACAAAGTAATTAAATATTTTAAAGAAGCTGCAGTTTAAGAAGAATCTATCATTTTCTTATGGTATTTATAAACCATGTATCTTTTTCCTTTTCACGTTTATTATATTATGTTTCTTTTTTCATCTCCACAAAGCAAGGATTATCTTCATTCTTTATCTGAAACGAACAGTACCTATTCTGTTAAAACTCTACTTGTTGGTCGCTAGGCACTTCCATAAATAAAACTGCTAAAAATAGTAAATTATGCTTCTTAGTTTTTTGCAACACTATGTAATGGCCCTTTTTTTTGTTGTTGTTTTGTTTTTACTCTAGATTTTATCAGACTGTCTCTTTGGTGTTTCAGTACCTTTTTGTGCCTCTCAAAAGCCATGTATCCACCACACTGCTTCCCTTCAACACCTTCAATATTTCACTAAAAAAAAAAATGGTGTAAAGCTGGGGAATTTTTCTAGAGCAGAAGTTAGAAGAAGCAAATGGTAGAAGTCTGAAATCTACAGCAGAGTTAATGCTATCAGACAAGGGTGGAAATAATTTTACTTTTTTGAACAGACTGCCGGTGGCTTTTAATATCTCTTCCTTCCTACCTGGATTTTCATTTCCTATTACAGAAATTATCAAGAAATTGAATACTTACTCAATCAGAATTCAAAGTTGAGAGCAGGCATGAGTAGTCTCCCATACTACTCAAAGCAAAGCCAGATATCAGTGGTAACTGCCTACCACCTTGTCGCAGGTTGGGCTTTATCCTAAGAGAGACCAAATTACTTTATAAACTCATATACGTGTTATGCAGAGATACTATTTAGACCACCAGTCAAATACTGGAATCTGGAGGGGGGAGGGGAAGGAAAGAGGACATGCCATTGATGTTTAACAGTGTACAGCTGTTTCAGGAAAATAAAAATAAAAATAAGAGGATGTAAAGAAACTATTCAGCTGCAGGTTGGATTAATGAAGGTGGCACACCAAATTTGGCCAGATCACAAGGCCATGTGGTTTCTTCTAGTCACAGTCAGGGATCAGGTTCAGATTTTGTATCCTCTTTAGATTCCTATCCATATCTGAAGAATGCAAACCAGTGCCTGAAGGCAGAGGACAAGTGACTTATAGCAAGGCTAGGCACTTCTACAATTCTGCAAATGCAAAGGCGTACATGGCCACGTGCTGTTTCTATATTATACAAGGTCAAAAGCACATCCTCCAAATGCAAGGCAATCAATTGCAAAATTGGGCTCCAAAAGACAAATACTGAATTCCAGCATCAGCTACTTAAATAACTTGAAATGTGTGCTTATCAGTTGTGACCCAAGGTTTCTGTTCTTTCCCCAGTGGTGAAAGCTGACCTCTGACAATTCCAGCTCCTTCACAGGGAGCAACACCTGAATTCTTCACGACAACAGCTTTGTGAGTAAGGCCTACCTTACAAAAAAAGGTATGCCAAATCATCACAGGGGTATGCCATAAGTTGGTCCTTCCAGAGTTAGAGAATTGTTTCAGTGTAATACTGAAAGGCAATGTTGAGTTGGCAATCCCTACTGTGGATCTATCCCGTTGCTGGGATGTGCAGCTGTCTGCTCTCTTCCACTCATAGAAACAGAAGGGAACATATGGTTTAGTATATCTATCTTCTGTGTCATGACCTTTTTTCCCTTGTGTAACGGAAAAGGAGTGTTAAAAAATCCTATCCCTGTAGTGGTATATAAATCACCAAGTGCAAATTCACGACCCAAACATTTGAGGTTGGTTTTTATTGAGAAGAAATCTTAGCACAAAGGATATTATTTGTGATTATCACACTTCCAGTGTACTGGAGAAAATTGACACCTCTAAGAAATCACTATGGAGTGCAGTAGGAGCCCTTTACTTCCTTACTGCAATCTATTTCCCCCTAAATAAAAATATGAATTCATTGAAATGTATTCCATTAAAATGGTTGTTTATTGATAAATGCATTATTATAGCAATAACACACAATAAGGCAAGTATTAATTGACCATTAGTACAGTTCTAGGGAAGATGAAGTTCCTCCACCTTGAGATTCTGGAATAACACAAGGTGCATTTTAATAGGCTGTTTAAACATGGCATGTTGTGCCCTACTGCTGAAGCAATGCATTATGGAATTAAACAGGCTGCATTTCACTGAGAACATATTGACTGCTTGTAGCCTGAAAAATGAATGAGAACACTGTGTTCCTTACATGTTGGGAGAACCAGAAAATTGTGGCATTTCTCCTCAGTGGCACAGAACTTCATGGAAAGGTTTGAGTCATACTGGGTAAGAATCTGTTGCCTAAACTAAGGCGTTTTTGACACAGCAGGCAGCCTGCATGGTGTCCAGCTTTCTCTCCAGAAGGTGCCAGTCTCTTGCAGGTCTCTCTTTGCACTCACTGTCATTTCTATGAAGATGTCTTACGTACCTTATGCCATCTGAAGGACTTTAAATTCCTGCTTCTCAGCACCTGAATTGCACCACTGCAATCTCCAGCTCCTGTAATAAACATGCTAGATCAGTATGAGATACTTCAACCACGACCTATGGATGGACAGACATATGGATAAACAGATGGATGTGTAAGCTCTCTGCAGGACAATTTTCCAGATTTTCCACAGAGCTTTGTTGTTGAGGCATTCTAGTTCTTTCAAGGCAATAGGAAGTGGGTAACAGAACTGGTCTCAGTGCAGTGGTCTCAACTGATTTTATGCATTTCTGACCAAGGCTTTAACTGCCTCAGAGGTTAACTGCTGCTCAGCTTTCTCCATGAGCTCTTAGCTCTTCCTCAGAAGGAGATAAGTTAAGGAAAACTAAACAAATGCCTCATGAAGCTTCTCAAGCATCTGTGTCCTGCCTGTGGATATCTAACAAGAACAATTAAATTGTTGTGGCTGGCTGCATAGCTCTTCTCCCAGTCACAGTTCAGACAGCGTGAGCAGAGCTCCCAATTAGTTACCACCACTACTGCAGATAGTGGAAGAGAGAAAAAAACCTCTTACACCAGAACTGATTTATTTTAGAATGGTCTAAATTTGTTTCCTGCACTAGGGGTCTCAGTACATTTTTTCTTCCACGTCTTTTCCTGTATAACCTTTTACAGTAGAGAGCAGTCTTTGTATTTATTCCCAGTACTTTATCTGGTCTTAATAAACAGACAATAATAATAAATAATCCCAATGTGGCATGCTGTGATAGCTTACAAGTAGTGCAGTGGATTCTGTTTTCTACTGTACTCAAAAGAGACTACATTAATGCTTCAAAAACAGTGAGGTAAATAAAATATGACAGTATAAAGAAAATAGAATCAAGTTAGTAGAAGAGAGCTTGTGTTTATTCAGAGCAGAGTTTGATGTGCTAACTATTAAACATTAACGTATTATCTTGATGGATTTTGTACCTGAACGCTCTAGATTTAAAATCAGTTTTTTTGTGATACATGTTTCATTTATTAACAGTGGGCAAAATTGATTGCGTTTTTCAACCTCTTCACATTGTTGTCCTTGTTGTCACAGTGAAAATCACAAATTCTGTTTTAAAGCTGAAAATGAATGGTAGTTGGCATTAGAAGTGGGTATTTACAGATGTTATTAATTGAGAAAATAGTATGCTGTTCTCAGTAAGAGAAGACTGCATTTGTACTCTGGAGAGCTGAAAGCTCCCTAGAAGGAGAGAGGAACCTTAGCAGCTTTTGAGACACGAAGCACATGGCCTATGAAGAATGTTCTCTCTCACATACTTTTTTAAAATTAATATATACCTCAAATAGTATTTAGTGAGTTGCGAATTACTTTTACCAAATTTCACAATCTTGGTGGCCAAAACAGGGATCTAATCCTTATGTGCTTTTAAAATCTCTTGCATTGAAAGTACTGGAAGTAGGTGATGTCCAAGGCAGAACATGGAACAGAGAGCACCCAAAAACTTCTCCTGTCCCTGTCCTCCATCTCATCCTGCCAGTGGCTGCGCCACAGCAGCGTCCATGGATTTCAGCAGGTGCTCCAACTCTCATTGTCTCTCAGGATAAGGAATGTCATTTCATGTTAAAAAAAAAAAAAAAAGAGAGAGAGAAATTATTTCCTATTTTCAAAAGCATGTTAGCCCATATTTCCAACCTGATCTGCTTTGTATCCATATGGGGGAAATCAGAAGCAGCGCTTTTAAGTTGTGAGAGAAAACTAAAGGCAGGATTGGCCTGTAATTATCTTGTTCATTCCAAAATGATCTGAATTTTAAAAACATACTATTGAGTCTTCTCTTTCAGGAATCAAAATACAAGCTATTAAAACAGATGTTCCATTAAAGCAGTATGTGGTGAATTTTGGCATGTAATTGAAAGTGGACAAAGTACACAATGAGCAATTTCTCTCCTTAATTTTGAAATTGGCATGTTGGAGATTTTCAAAATGTTTCTCTTGTTTCAATAGGAAAACATAGGATCTTTTGTGATCGAAACATCATCTTTTAATTCCCTGGGTTCTAACTTAAACCAGTAGTAGTGGAGTAGTAACAATATTTATCATGTGTACATTTCAATAGCACCAAATTAAGTCTAGCAATGACTAACTCATGTACCAAGATGTTGGGCTTTTTTTTTTTTCCTAATACGTGTTTTTTTCTGTATCTTGCTACTATATGAAATACAAATATAAAGGCAAAAATTGACCTATGTAAGTGAGTAAAAAAACCAGCACAGCATGCTAAGATGTGTAGCCCAAATTTGCACCACTTCACATTGTGCAAAACCACTTCCCAGCATCACGGTGCCTTATAAATGTGCGTGTGACAGCTCGCTAGCAAAGTGCATTCCCAATTTGGATGGACCGTGGAAATTCTGTGGGATGTTGGTTCATTGTGAGCTTGTCCAGCTGGCAAAGTAATTAATGTCAGTCTCCCAGAAGAGTTATAAATATCCTCATACACCACACTCCTTCTTTTGCTTCTTCAGCCTTTCTGTGCACAGCGGTTTTGACCAGGGCATGATCACTAGGTTAGCTTGAACCATGTCTAGCTTAGGTTCATCATTTAAGCAGCCAACTCCTGTTTGATGTGGCAGCTCATTATTGAGGGATATCTCTTAGCACATTCCTTTGTGGCTCAGCAGGGCTTGCGGGCAGATGGTAACTGCTTTGGTGCTTAAAAGTGCTTGTAAAATCATGTAACAAAAATGTTTAAGCCAGTATCCTAGCCCAGCCAGGTCAGATTTCTGCCAGGACTCTTCAACTCTGGTTCCTGAACCAGCGATCTGATGAACCTTGTCAGAAAAAGACTTTACTGGGCTTACAAAATACTGAGAAAAATAGTTATTGCACCAAATCAGGCTGTTTATTTTTCTGAGATGAGACGACAGCAGCCCAGTGCCTGTAGGGCTGGAGGGGTGAAACAGTTGTGATCATGTTTTTGCAGCAGCATGGCAAATTTAGGGCAGCAATGGCCTTTTGTCTGCATTTAACTGGTCTCTGGTCCATATAAACAGCAATAGGCAACACATATGGCAATTCTGTGTCACCGAGGGACTGGGTATTGGCTGGCAACTCCAGAGCTGCACCCCAAGCTCAGCCTGGATTTAAACTCTGGAAATTTCAGTTGGAGGCATCCAGACAATTCTTCCTGTGATCTGTTTGAAAGCTCAGGCCACCTCTCTTGTTTGAAGGGGAAATGCTGAGTGCTGCTCAGATCCCTGCAAAAAGCAGCTGGAGGTATCAGAGCAAGGGATGCAAGCCATGACAGCCCCCACAAGTCAGCCCCAGTGCTACCTGCCCTGCAGAGCCTATGGGAGCATGCTCTCTTCCCCCATGCTGTGGCAGGAGCTCAAACAGTCACCACACTGCACAGCCTCCTGCTCTCCAGGCCATGTCCAGGAGAAAGAGGCATTTCAATGCCAGAGTTTAATTACCCACGTTATTTATTGGCTCCCACCCCTTTTCATTGACTGTGTGTCAGAGCCGCATTTACCAGCAGTGGAGTGATAGGGAACAGAGGGCACCCAGGGACTTAAGGCACTTGCATTGTTTCCCTAAAATATCCTCAATCACACTGATATTATCTCTCTAAGGCATGGGAGAACATACATAAAAATCAGGAATAAACATTTAGACACATGGTGTCAAGGAGAGCTGTGCCATCATCTGCATTAGAGCATGATTAAACTGCAGCTGACCAGCTGCTAACAAGGGGAAAATATGCCCATGTGTTAATACATTTTCATGATGTCCAGATGTGTACATTTACAAGCATGGGAAAGGGCATGTTTGCAAGTCTGAATTACAGTGTGTCTTTTCTAAATTGACAGAAGTGCCACCCTTGGTGTTACTCTTTAATACGGAGCAGATCCTGTCACCTGCCAGAGGAATATCTATTCTCCCTGTTCCACTGGATATTTGAAATATTTATGTGGGGTAATAAGTAGGGAAGAGCTTTGTCATTAAATAAAACACGTCATAATAAACAGAAACGTTCTAACCTAAAGATACGCATTCAAGGGGAAAGCCTAGATTTCCTATGAGTGCAGTTTTACAGAGCAGCTGAACTCAAGTTATTATAAATATGAACAAATGAAGAGTTTATCTCGCTAAACTAGAGACTACTCTGAGTACTGCAAGCCAGTCAGCATCCAATAGACTTTGGAAGCATGACCCTCCTGCTGGAACGAAATCAGATTCTTTCGTATCCCCAAATTAAGATTATTTTATTTGTATGTAAACTGCTGTATCACTTCTATGGTGCTAAAGAGGAAGGTGAGTCATTAGGAGAAACAGGAATGCGGGGAAGGCTTGGCAGTCCAGGGTGGAGAGGATGGGTATAATAAAAATAATGAATATGGGGGAAGAGATGGGAGGAGAAAGCAGAAGAGATGAACAGAACACTGATATTACCTGCAACTGACAGCCTCACAAAAACTAATTGGGGCTGAAGAAGCTGATGAATTACATATGAGAAAATTGAGTTTGAATATTAATAGGCACTGCCCCATTATTGTCCAATTCTAAATCCATTAAATTTGAAGGGGCTTAAAGTTTGGGAAAATACATTTTCTCACTCCAGTGACAAGATGAATAATGCAAGGATTAGAGATGTGACTTTTCACCAGTGTCCAAACCCACGTGTGAAGTACAGCTAGCACACAGCTAATAGGCAACTAAAGTCCCACTTAAATCTTTCCTATTTTGAAGGTTTTCATGAAACGTAGACAGTGAACCAGGCTCTATTTCTGCATAAGCTTGGCAGTGTCACTCAGCATTTGCCTTCAGACAAGGAAAAAGTGTTGAGCAGTGTATTTTCCATTTGTTTTGCTATTATGGTGATTTAAGAATAATGATTTGCTATTGCTTGGCTCTGTGATTCATTTGATTGTTTTCCCTCATTTCAAGTTGAATCTTAGTTTTTAATCCGTTTGCTGTCATCTCTCATTTCACCAAAGCACACATATTGCTCATATTACCATGCAAATAGGTGCTATATAAATGAAACGTATCATTACGATCATTAAACTAAAAGAACCCAGAGCCATTCATTACACAGTGTGCTCTTGGCCAGCCCCTCTGCATGCACACACAGCCTGGCTCTCCATCTCTGCTGGCAGAGCTCTGGATGGTGGTGTTCCTGAGCATCCTCACAAAGAAGTGTTGTGGCAGAAGGGCACGTGGAAGCAATGCAGCAGATTTATCACCAGCGGATTACAATGTGCTGACCTCAGGCAGGAACCAGGGATGAGAACACAGCCATGAGCTTCAAGCTCATCAGTCTTTGGAGAACTGGAGGGAGCAATGGGACAGACAGCATCACTCAAAGCTGAGTTAGAGCAAGGCCACCTGACACATTCCTTCTAGAACGACATCTGCTCAAAGGCAAGAAACCTCCAGGAACAATTTTTGGAGTGCTCTCTGCATGTGTGTGCTAGGGGGAGGGCAGGCAGAAGAGATCTTATTCACATTCTGTTAATTAAGTTCCTCTATAAAAGAGAATATATATTGTGCGAAATTAGGTCAGAAAAATTAAGTGTATCTGCTGAATGCCTGAGTAGGAGGGGCTGATCTATGCTTTGCAAAGACACAGGGACTCATTGTCTTCTCCAGAGTCCTGAGAGAGGTGAGTCTACCAACACTGGCCACGTCTGTTGTGGTTGCTTTCTGTGCTGGCATGCTACATGCCTACTGGCTCTAGATTTCCTAATGACTTGTGCTCATACTGCAAGCCAGCTGGTTCCCGAGGGGGAAAAATATATTCAGCCTGCTGAAGCTGCATGCTCCCTTCTCTTCTTTAAGGTTTCCTTATCGCTTGCTCCAGCCAGCAGCTGAGATACAGTGTGATCAGCTTCCCCAGGGCTTCTGGTGAGCAGCCTGAAGAATTTTGGATGTAGGGTCCACAGCAGGGAAGTTGCACAAACATCGCAGGGATGGCCTAGGGATTGCCCAGAGAAACTGTGGATGCCCCTTCCCTCGAGGAGTTCAAGGCCAGGTTGGATGGGGCTCTGGGCAGCCTGAGCTGTGGCAGCCCTGCCCATGGTGGGTGGGTTAGAACTGCATGATATTTAAAGTCCTTTCCACCCCATGCCATTCTATGACTCTAAGACTCAGTAGCTCCTCATGACAGATAAATGTTATTTTAAAGGTTAGGGCAGGAAATGCAGAGGGCTTCAAAGCCCAGCATATATTGTACCGGGCAGGTGAGTATGGACAAGAGGACAGCTACTTAAGGAGACTTCATAGGACAGCGGCAGGAGAGCTGTTGACTCTGAATGAGGAATTAGGAATTAGAACAGGAGTTTCCTGAGTAAGCTGGAAAGAAGCAGTGTTTGAGAGCAAAGAGGACTAGAGGCTATAACATATATGTATGTTGCCCTTTAACACAAATCCACACAGACCCACACGATACCATAGCATCCCCTGTCCTTGTAGGAATCTAGCAGCCAGTGGTGGCATGATCAGACTGGGAAAATCTCCCCCCATTACCTGCTCTGTCCCCCTGCTCTGCCATCACACACATCAGCAGCAGTGGCAGCATGCAGGACAGCACACCTGAGAGCACCAGAGGCTGATGAGAAGTGTAAAGGGCACAGGAAGTTGGAGAGCTGCCACATGGGCCAGAAGGCAGCTCAGCCTGGCTCAGAATTGTTCGCAGCTCAGTGAACGCAGCTGGCAGAGTGCACTTGAGTGTGCACCGAGTTCTGCATGGTGAGGCCAGGAAATGGTGCTCTCCCAGATGAGGCTGGGGGAAGCTAATGCTGGAGAATGGATGGAAAACAACTCCTTTGGGGCCTCCTCTCCATATCAGTACTATCCATCCTAACACGGATAAGAAATTACCAATGTTGAGATCTATCTTGGAGAAAAAGTTGTGCCTTCCTTCATAGTATCACGAAAGCTTTTTGTCATCATAAGATGAATACCAGATATTTTTTTTATTTGTGAGGTTTCGGTGAGGTTTCTCAATGCAACTAGGCAGCATTTGATGCAAGGGAAAAACTATCAGAGAATAAAAAAATGGCTCCGGATGTATTTCTGATCTAGAAAAGCTGCTGCTGACTCATTGCCAACTCATGCAGAATGGAATCACAGAAATTTACAAATAATTTTAACAGTACGCCTGTTAAGTACAAAGGCTGAAGGAGCTTTACAAGCCCACTGAAGTGCGGTGTAGAGTGTCGAGGGACAGATCAGCGCAGCTCCCAGCTGCTGAGCACACGCGAGGCATTTGTGCTGGCCTGAAATAACACTTGGTGTCTCAGGAACACCATCTTACCCTCCACAGGAATTGTCTGGGGACTCACTTTCTGAGGTTTGACTGTTTTTTAGAAATTCATCCGATTCTTTTCATTTTGGTTATCAGAGAATCGAAACAAACAACTCCGACAAGATGTACCAAGCTAGTCTTAGAAACTGCCTGCAAGAATGAAAGCTGAACAAGGAGGATTTGTGGTAAAAGGGCAGAAGTCATCTGATATAGGCAGTGCAAACACCCCTGCAAATGGCTCTGACGGTTCAGAGCTGAATCTACAGAGCCAAGTGGCTCTGCCTGGATGGATCCACAAGGACTGCGAGGGCCAGACTGAACAATGAGGAGGGAGGGCCTTCCTCTGTCCCTTCACAGTCAATCCTGTCTCTTAATGGAAGTGGTTACTTGAGAGCATGCTAAGTCCCACCCGAAGTTTCCATTCACGAGCTATCCTTAAGGCGGTCAAAGATCTTTTCTTATCGAAGAATGAGAAAGAAAAAGGGGAAAATGTATCTGAAGCTGTTAAAATTTTACTCACCATTGAATCTTAAATATAGCTTCATAACCTCATGCCCCAACTTTGTGACTGCTTCCTCAAAAGCAAGGAGATCCATCGTGAAATACATGCTCAGAAAAAATCCCTCAGCAGAACTTGAGCTCCTTCAGCTGAGCAGTTCAGACTATCTTTATCTCAGTAACATCTGGTAGATGTGTTTGTTGCTCAGCTTCCGTTTGTAAATATGTTTGCTCTTAGCGCCATGTGTTACTACGATTTTCCTTGTAGGGGTGGATTATTTTCCACTGTGTTGTACAGTTAATATCCCATTTGTAAAAACATAACTTAGCAGCTTTGTCAAAATATATACAGTCATTAAAAGCTAATAGGTAACTGGTATTAAATTGCGATGAGTGTTGGTATGTTTGAGATTCAAGTAATCCTAGATAGGGGCTATTGATTTTACCAAGCCAGGAGCGCTCAGCACTTCTGAGACACAGGTCCATAAATTGCTGTTATTTTTATAACTGTCCAAACTAACAGTCTTTATGCCTAAGAATTGTCCTTTCCTCTCCTGGATGTAACAATCACATTCTCATTGTGTCTCTTACACTCCCTGCATATTTGTTTGCCAAAAGTCTATACAGTCACTAGCATACCAAAATTTAAAAGCAGCATGACAACACCCATGTCTGTACATACTCCATCTTCATCACGTTAGAGGCTGAAACTTCCTGGCAATTGGAGAAAAAGCCATTAATACTCATAGCCTTTTATTAGCCAAGCCAGATTTGTTTTTATTTTCCTTTGGCAATAGCAGGAGCTCCTTCGGACTGCACAAGCAGCTACACCTGAGCAGAATCCAAACAGACACTCTGCTTCCACCGCAGAAATGTTAACTCCTGCACTGTGCCTGGGAAAGAGCCTCAGATAATTCAGTCTCAGGGAAGTCCTCCTGACAGTCACTCAGCTAGAAACAACTGTAACTTGCAATGCAACCACTGTTTTAACCAAGGTGTAACCACAAGCGTGAAGGTGCACCCAACCTGCACCATGCACCACTGCTAAAAAGCTCCCAGAGCTCAACATAGGGAGACTCTTTTGCTTTATGGTCCTCAAGAGAGAAGGCACAACACCAATCCGAATGCAAAATTTACTGGTGGTATGAATTCAGCTGTTTGCAGAGAAAACAATAATATCATGAGGTAATGATTAGGTTCTGATTAAGCCTTTTTCTAGCCCATTGATTTTTGCAGTCTGAAGCACCTTCCCCCAAACGTGATTTTTTTGGACCTTGTTCCATAGCTCTGAGTTTGCAGAGGGAGAGTCCCTCCCTCTTGGAATCAATTCACCTGAAGTGCTGGGTGATGGCAGCTGCTCTGGCATTTCCCCTCTGCCGGTAATGTCAGAGCTACCTTTAACCAGTCCTTCCCTCCCCACCAAAACCACCTTTATTTGTATTCTGTTCTCATCTCAATTCTAGCAAGAACCGTGCCTTGCAAACCAAACAGGGGGAAATGCAGTATGTGCTCCATTTGGTTTTATTTTCTTCATCATCTAAACAGGCATCTTAAAAACTTTGAGCACTGAGCTGCATTTGAAACCGGTACATTAGAGTTCATTTATGGTTACAAAAATGTGTACGTTAAAGTTGTTGTCTCCAAGAGCACCCGATTGTTATTCTTTGACAGAGCTGTCACTAGAGGGTCCATTTTGAGCTCATTCATTGAAAGCTGTGGCAGCACAGCAGCCAGCCTTAGCTCTACTCTGCCTCCAGAGATTTGCAGAGAAGCTATTTGGAGTTTATCACACAGTTTTGCAAAACACTACAGCCTCTGCAAGCTGTCATAAAGAGGCTCTCATTCCAACTGGGCTCGTTTAAAAGAAGTATTTTATTACTCTCTGGTCTGTTTTACCCCGCACCTTGCAAAATCTTTCTTCACCTCTTTTACTCTGCTGATAGACTAAAAAAACTTGAAATAGGACTCCAAAAAATGCTTGGTATTTTTAATGCATTTATAATTCAAGAGCTATCCAGCTCCACTCAGAGCAGAGTTCTTTGATGCTAAACTGTTCCACAATCCGAGCGTGCACAGCCAGGGTCTGCTACACAGAGCATTGCTCTTGCTTCCCCAGGCTGCTCTGCAGCGGCTCGTTCCCACCGGTGGACATTCTGCGTGCTGACAATCAGCCCCTTCCATTGGCTCTTTTTGTGACAGATTTTTAAACCCGAGCATCCAAAGCTGCTGGTGTCTGAAAAGCAGAGTGCTTTCCATCTTGCAGGGTGGATATCAGAGCGAACACAAACATCCATGAGGCTGATTTTCCCCTGCACTTTGCTCTGTGTGCTGGCTCTGTCCCCAGCCTGCTTTCCAGGGGACGGCTGCTGGCTCCATGCCAACTTCCCTTGGCATGGCGTGACAAGGGACAGGAGGGTGTTCCAGCTGGGAAGTTCAGATTTGGGATTGTATCGGACTTGTCATCTTAAATACATTAAACTGCAGCAATAAAAGCCTAGGTGTGTCTTTCCCACCAAGCACTGACGATGCAAGCAGCTGCACTGCCAAATGGTACAGTTTTATCTCAGGATGTACAAACATTTGGTGCTTTTCCCAAAGTCTCAGCTTGGTGAGTCAAGCGATTATGAGCATATACCAGCTTCCAAGGTGTGGAGCCAAGTCCTTGCCACCACTCTGCCCTTTCCAGCAGAGCTGAAATATTGTGGGAAGAGAAGCAAAACGCACCGTTTGACACAAGCACATCACTGAGGCCACGAGCCGCATCCACCTGGAGCAAAGGCCAGAGAGGAAAGAGCCAGATCCATGCAGCTGCCTGCCTCCGGGATGCTCTGGTTTGGGTTCCATGTTTGATGCAAACCCATTCCACATCAGGGAGAGGAAAGCAACTGCCACCTCAAAGCTGCTGTGTCACACATGGCTGCCTGCAGGCTGAGCTTTCCTCCCATCCAGTGTTCTGCTCTCCTGCCCCCCATCACTCCCAGAGGCAGAACGTCCTCTCATTCTTTTCTGGTTGAGAAGGAGTTGGTTCCTCCAAGAACATTGATTTCAGCAGTCATAAGAATTCCACGGGAGGCTTAAAAATCTTGGCTTGTGTGGGATTTTTGTACCTGTTTAGTGACAGTAATTTGGGTGATTTTTCTCTTCCACTTCTTGTTCATCCATATTGATGGGTGACAGCCTGTAACAAATGCATCCAAACCTGACAAATATTACTTATTAGCATAAATTCCAGTTCCTTAGTGAGGTAATTAATACCAAATTTTTCCGTCATTTCGTAAGATCACAATTTCAAGAACTATCTTTTAACCCACGTAAAGAATGATTTACAGTTTTGCTGATAAGTGATTGAAAACAGCTTCTCGTTTTATGCAGAGGGGACTATCTGTAAAACAGTTCCCCCACAATCTGGTCTATGCAAAGCAGAGACAAACCACATTCATTTACCTTTCCTCAAAGGCTTTCTCATACTTAAAATAGCTGCTGCTTTTAAAAAAGCCTATCTGTGTCTCTGACATAGCAGTAATTTCACATTAGCTGGCAGTAAGTTTTGTAGGTGACCGTGCCAAGAGTCACATCCCTCTATTGGTCAGAAGAGTATGACTTCCTTCCCCAGCCCAGCTTTATCTTTCTCACTTTGGAATTCTCTTCCCCCAGGTACACTTCATCTTCAGGTAGCTCAGAGACCCTAACAAATAGGTCTCACCTTCCAAATAGCTTTTATGGAAAATAATAATAATAATAATAAAGAGTATCACCTCTGATTTAGAAAACATTTCCTATTCTCCTAAGACCAACCTTTCATCCCTCATTCTGAAACCTATCAGAAGGTTAGCACTTTGTGATAAACGTTAGCCAGAAGGTTTGTGTTTCCTCTCCTTCCCCTGCTGTTAGCAATTTCTGCCTAATGAGAAGCACAACCGATGGTGCTGCTTGCGGTGCCGAGAGGAAGGGAGTGCTTTGCCAGCCATACGGATGTGTTTCTGGGTCTCGCTTCTCCTGCCCTCACTGCAGCTGGCAGCCATGCAGCACGGTGGCACGCATCATCTCTCAGAGCCAGCTGCCACTAGCCCTGTGGGTGCAGATGCCTTCTGTGGGGACACAGGACCCATGGGGGTGCTCTCCTGAAATCCACCATGCCCACAGCGGTTGGGTGGTGGGGACAAGCCCCGGGGCTCCTGGGGACACTGCCTTAGAATGAGGCCGCTCACAGGGATTTCGGCCGCAGGGAAGAGCTCATCACACAGCAGCTGCTCATCACTGCCCGCTCTGGACTGAGGCCAAGGGCAGTGACGTAGGGATGAAAGCCTCTGTATCCCAAAAGCAATCCTCTAAGCCATCCAAGTCCCTCTAAAGCTCTGGTGAGCTGAAGACTTTGAGGCTATCTATATAGCAAGGGTAGGATGAAAACATTCGTGTAGGGAATCCTAGTGCTCACTTTATTTTTAATGTGCAGTACAGCTCCTTCCCCAGCATTTCTTTTTACCCTTTTAGAGACCCATGCCTACTGTATAGAAGGGGAATGTGGCTGGATTCGTGTCTAAAAATATTCCACTTTCATCACCTCTTCCATTACCACAACCAGCAGGGTCTTATCAATATACACTGATGTATTAGTGGTCTTTTCCAACCTTAATGATTATATAATTCCATGATACTATGATTTACATGTTTGTGCTGTTTGAGTTTATGGACTTACATTAAATTTAATTCTTACACTGAAAAAAGCAGTAAAATAAAGCTGCAAAACATCCATAAACGCCAGGGTCAGATTTTTCAACTGAACTGCTAAGTCTGCTTTGGCCTTTTTGGTAAATTACGATTTATCCTTCTCCTAAAATCACTGGAGGAGTAGTATTACATGTTTGTTTCTTTTACCTCTTTGTAACAATCAGTATTTTACAGTTGTACAGGAGGCCAAAGTCCACAAAGCACTTACACACATTCAAAAAAATCCTCAGGGGAGCTCACGAATGAAGCTGATCAAAATCTGGTTTAAGAGGCAGAACATATTCAGATCTGGCTGATTATTTAATCAGCCTGTTCTGGGAGATGGCCCAGGCATTCTGTGTCATTTCCCAATGAGGATCTCTGTGCTACACTACTGCAGGTCAGTGAAGTGCTAACTATAACTATTGAGATCAATAGGAATTTTGCTATTGACTTCAGTGCAGATTCACTTGTGATAAAGCTGAGGATTATCTCCTTCTGATTTGACTGCTGCAGCATTCACCCATTTCTCATACACACCCAACATGGGTATTTGCACATATCTGACAACTGTCAACATCACTGCCTTTCACCAGATAACTCCAATATAAACAGTGCTGTCATTTAACCATTAGAAACACCATGTTTAAAATGATTCTATCAGTACGGGTCTGATACGCAAATACCTGTAAAGCCATTTCCTCCTCGAGCAAATGAGTTTTTGTGAAGATGTTTTATGATCTGCATGAAGATCACTAGTGTCACTGCACCAGAGCAGCTCCCAGACCTGGACCATAATGCCACGTTTCACATTTGCAGAGCAAAAGGTACTCAGGAACTCTCTAACAGAATTTCACATACACTTATTTTCTAATCACATGGCTATTTAAATAAAATCACACTCCCTAGTGATCTCTGCATCCACTTACAACATCTAGAAGATGCCAGTAGGAAGGAAGCAGGCAGCTTGCTGTTAAACATCATGCTCCAAACTGGGCTGCTTCTCAGCCCAGTCAGGCTGCTGTTGGTAGCTGCTGGAGCTGCTAAAACTCCTTGCTGCTATAGTTCAGGGAGTTGGGAGAAACAGCCCTATACTGGGAATCATATGAGGTGAAAACTATTTTGTTTACAGTGTATCGGTACTAGAATCATAAATATAATTAAATTCATTTTTAAAATCACTTGGCTACATTTGCAGCAATGTGCAACCCCATTAAGAGCTCTGAGTCAAGTTCTAAACAGAAAGTTGAGGAAGGCTTTTCATTCCTTTTAGAAGGTTTTTTTCTGTGTGACATTCATTCTGCAGTGGGCCGTGTGCTGTTACACCTGAGTGATTTCTGAACCTCCGGCACTTTAAAAAAGGTGATCAGTACATCAGTACTCAAACATGGACCTGACTCCAGTGAGCGGTACAATTTTTACTGTTTAATGTTAATGAAAAATAAATTTCTAGTAAATATTAAGCATGCTAATGAAATTCATTCTAGTGGCAGTGGATTTATGCTCTATTTGTTATTTTTTATTCAAGTAATTGCAATTACCTGCAGAGAAATGGAGATTCCTAGGAAGTTATTAGCTGGAGTTCCTAAAGATAAAACCCTCAAGAACCTATAAATCTCTCTGAAATTTCCTTTAACTTTAGATTCCTATCAGAGAAAGAATTTTAATGAGGAAATGAAAGCGTAAGTCTGTCATATATGATGTTTTAATTGAGTTTGTTGTTGATAGTCTAATAGCACAAGCATCTGAACAGAGAGCAAGAAAGGACTTTGAAACAAAGGGAATGAGCCAACTAGTTGCTGAATGGCAGCTTATATGCAAGTGAATATATAAACATATTTTGAATATGTTGCCTTGCTTACATTAACAGAAAGTGGGGGGGTGGGGGGTGGCAGGGTGTGCACATGTACGTGGGGGTGTGCACGTATGTGTGTATTCAGCTTCAGACTGAGCCTCTGGATTCTGCATCCACAGCTGGGCGAGACTGGAAGTGGCTGGGGTTGTGGTTCATCTCACACTGACTTCAAGATTTGTAGGACACAGTGGACTGATTCATTGAAGCTGGACCAATGGAGGCGATAGGGATTTGGCAGCAAAGTCACAGTTGCCTGTGCTTTGGTGATCGAGGATCTGCTTCTCCAGGTGGACACCCATGTTATCGGAGTTGCATTCATCTGTGCTTCATTTTAAGGACTGACGCTGCTTTTCAATATGTTTGCTCTACACGATTGTCCAGGATTCAGGATCTTTTCCATTGTCCAAGTTACATGAGCACTTTAGCTCATTTAATCATCTGCACCCCAATCATCTGCAAGGAGGATATGGCATCAAAATACTCGACCATGCATAACTAAAAGCGCTGCTCAAGAAGCATTCAGCCTAGCTCTTCTCATCACCCTGAATAAAGAAATCTGAAAAATACTGCATGTTATCTCCGAACATCACCAGTGGTGTTTCTCATGCACAGCCAGCAAGGATCAAAATAAATTGCCAGAAAGATCAAACCATTTACAAGTGTTAACCTTACTAACCAGATAACTTACAGTTCAGTCAAAGGAATAGTAGTTTCCTCAAGATTCCAAGCCTCACATAAAATATTATCTACTTCTGACTTCTGAGTAAATATGTGCTTTTGTTATCAGTCACCTGACATTTACAAGATGAATCCTGTGTGAATTTTACAATAGAGAATGAAAGTGAAAATCCTTCTTGTCTGATGACTGGGTAATTCCTGGGAAGATCATGATTTTCTGCTCCAGAAAAGAAACACCTTGATATTGTCAGGGCAACTTAATTGTCTATTTCCAGCAGATAACAAGAAATGAACATACAAAGCTCTGTTTGTGCACCAATGCAAATCACAAATCTTTTCCATAAAATTGGTCTTTGCTGAGATTACTCAGAGAGATACTTCACTGTAGAAAGAAATAAAATCTCTTTGAAATGCTCTGTTAAAAAACTTCCAGGCCTGTGCAACAAGATACCTCAGAAGTAATGACAAATATCAGTTTCTTAATTCATTAGATTTTCAAATCACAACTGCAATAATTACTTCTCTCTTTTTGTGTTGCTGTCCTCAAGGATAGAAAATGCTTCTGGGCAAACAAGAAAGGTACGAAGCAGATAGCATTTAAATCTTGTTTGGAGGACCTCATGAATTTCATGTCACTGTCACCACGGACTTGAAACCATTGCCCACTCTTACCACAACAGAGAGAACAAGCTATTTAAATTGCATTCTTTACGATGGCAGATAAAACATACAGAGGAGAAATGTTGGCATGATGTCGTGATTCCACTGAGGGAATCCAACTGAGAACATGGCCATTTTTTGCTCAGGAGAGTAATACCTGCCTGTACAAAAATCCCTACTGCACTCTTGGTGCTGCATTTTCAGGAGATAGAGGCACCCAATCTTACATTAGAAGTGTTAATAATGGCATTTCTGGTGGTACAGTGTTTCAGTGCTTCTTGTTTCCATCCCATATCCTACCAGAGTAATAACCACAATTAAAGAGAAGAAGATAGGTTTTGCTCTATTTAGTAGTAAAATTAGTGCTGTGTTAATGCAAGACCTGTGCAGCTTTGCAAAAACATAAGCCCTTGTGACATGAGGTTAATATTCATGTATTTAGACTGTTGTCAGCTCTCAGGATTTAAGAAAAGCCTGAGATTTAAGAGAACGGTGAAAGGAATTGCAAGAAGCTGCTGTTAGAAACTCTGCATTGAGCTAGAACTGCCAATCACTTCTCAAGGCAATGTAGATACATAGACAAGGTTATCAAGTGGCCATAAAACGTCTTTTGTCAGCAGCTGGAGAAAGCTTCAAGAGCTTCAGGCTCCTGAAGTGGCGAAGATCTTGGAAGCTGGGTGGAGGAAGGGCTCAGATGGCTCTGCAGCCTCAGGTCTACAGGAGGAGGACACACTTCGTTTTCCTGGATGCTTTTGCAGCAAGTGAACAGGCGGTTGCAGATAGAATAATTCTTCAGCAGCATCTGTATTAACAGAAGTGTCACGTTTCTGCGAGAGAGTCATGGTGGGAAATCTAAGCTGCCTTCAGAGAAGAAATTTAAATGCAGCCATGCAGCTTTTTGGGAAAGGAGGGACATGATTGCTCTGACAGTATCAGATATAAAGCTTCACGCAGAGGAACTTTTGTTCCAATTGGCTCATGAATCAATGGATAATAATGGGAAAAGTAAAAAAAAAGAAATATTAGAAAAAAATATGTGGAAAATACGTGGAGAAAATAAAATACTTGGATTTAAACTGCTGAAGCTTCAGAATCAAGCTGTTCCTTCCAGCTTGAATGGAAGGGCTGGAAACCTGACATAATCTGGGACAGTGATGGGGAATGTGAGTCTTTCTAGCCCTGTCTATCAGTTAGATGTGATACCTCCAGTTACTTCAATGGGTCTGGGGCACTCTGTGAGGAGCAGGGACAGCTTAGGGGAACAACTGCTGTCTGTAGTTCTGTCCTCAGCTGACCCTAGGGATTTCCGACTGGCAATCAGAGCTATGGCTAATGCTGCTTGACACAGAATTAACTCTCCTGGGGCCTCCTCTTTGGTTCTGCAGAGCTGCTGTGGAAAAAATATGAGTTGGACTGCGTGCTCCCCACGGTGGCATGCTGCAAGGAGGACTAGGAAGATGGAAGAGAAGCAAGAAAGGGGAATTCCTTAAAAGATCCATCTTGCAGCCCCAAAAGGTACAGACTGAGGGAGAGTTCAGATTTCTATAAATATCATATATCTCCCATATTTCACCACCAGGAATAATAATGGTCTGCAGCAAAAAGCAGCAGGAGCTCTGTATCATCTGTCATGCCAGTGCATTTGGATATGAACTGGAAAATAATCTGTTTCATCAGCTTTTCAGATATCAAGCGTACATACAGCACTGCTTTCTCTCTCTTACGATTGCAAGATGAAGGTGTTATTTTATCCATTACAACCAATTTAACACCAGTCAGCAGCATGAGAATGACTTCTCCCTCAATCTTTTTATCATCTTCTATTTTAGGCACAATTTGTTTTTTCGTGGATTTATTAATCTCTCTGGTGAATGACAGCATGAAATGTTACATCTAGAAAGCCATGGAAGAGCTCCAAACTCTGTTCCAAGACATGAGAGAGACAGGCACAGTGCAGGGCCCTTGCAGTAGTGCCTCCACAGCATCTCCTTAGCCCTGGGATGCAGGTTCATACCATACGAGGCCCAGCCCCACACCATACGAGGCCCAGGACTATACCAAACAAGGTCCAGGTCCTCACCACATGAAGCCAGCCTTGCCAGTCTCCTGGGGCTCCTCACAACTGGCCCTGCTCTGTCTGTCATCAAAGGAAGGGTGTTTCTTAAGGGCAGATGGGAAATAAAGCATAAACCATTTCAGAGTGGAAAAAGTAGCCCTTGCCAAACCCAGGCTGGCTAAGAGGTATGGAGGAACCACAGGCAGCGCATCCCTCAGCTGGATGTCTTCTCCCTTTTGCAGACAGGTCAGTGTTTCTGCCTGGTGAACAACTACTTGCCAGGAGCTCAGTGCAGTGCTCTGGGCAACTGGAGCATGTCAACATACATGGGTTAACCTTGGTCCAAGAAGCCCAGGTTCAAACCCGTTAAAATCCACAATGAGTAACTCAATGGCACAAAGTCTTCTACAGATGCAGAACAAAGAAATTCTGAGGGATGCTGAGCAAGTTATGAGTTACACACAGCCCTGGAACCCTCCTGGTCCCTCCGTTCACATACTGCATTTCTTTTTTTCCTCCTGAAAAGGAGGTATTTGCAAGCCATGGGAATGAGTGAATGCAGCATGTGATTTCAGAGCAGTCTGCAGCTCTTCTTTTTCCTCATACACAGACACTGGTTTTAGTGCACATCGTCGCATTGTGATTAATGACAACATGGCTTCTACTCCAGGGAAAACAGCCAGCTTAACCATGAAAACCCACATTGACTCAGAGGAACAGTCAGGCACACAAACTTTACTTATTCTGCCAGCCAAGCAAGCAAACTGTAAAAATAAGAATACAAAATCTGCTCTGATGTTTGCTTTGCTGGAGGATAACATGATTTAATGCATTAAAGCATTACCAACCATTTTTCCAAACAGTGTCACTCACACATCCCAGCCTGCTACCACTGCTGCAGCTATGCTGCCCTTAGCCCAGGTACAAAATGAACACTTCGTCCTGTCTTTGTCACTCTGTTTCAGTGCCCTCAGGGGGGACCTTGAAGACACACAGGCCACAGGAATAGCCCAAATTACAGTTAAACAGCAAGTAGCTTGCAGCAGCATTTGCAGCATGATGCCTTCTCCTCGCCCAGCATCCTGTGGCATAAGCCATCACCCCAGGCCCTGCCAAGATGCACAGTCTCCTCTGGAGACCCGTTAAGTTGCTTTATGACCCTTTCTGTTACATTGGATTTGCAGAGGGACTATAATATTGTAAGACTAACGCATCGGTCTGATATTTGTATTCCCTTTATATTTCATCTTTCACAGCTGCTGGAGGCTCAATCAGATGACAAACTGGCTCTCCAGGCATTAAAGGTTTAGTGCCACTGATACAAATAAATGAAAAGGACAAAGGTTTATGCTATCAGTATGAAACATGGAGTGCAATTGAATTATGTTGTTTTTACATCTTAGATCAAAATGGTCCTTTCACCTTAAATTTTCTGATTTTAGCTTAAATCTTTCAAGGTCCGTGTTCCTCAGGGGCAGGTTTGTGTTATCTGATATGCCCTTTCCATATTTTCTCAATGGTGTTCCTCAAAAGGCTTTTCTCCTAACATTTTCATCTTTTTGAATACAGGACTTTATTATTATTATTATTATTATTTTCCTGCAATAGCTTCAGGAAAATTAGATGAATCTTTTTAATTTCTGACAGCTCACTTTCTGTCAGAACCATTCCATGTATCATAGCATTGTAATTCTTTTTTTTTTTTTTTTTTTTTTTTTTTTTTTTTTTAGATAGCTACAAAAAGAAGCAATGTAAACATCTGTGATTGGAGTTTGAAAGGACAAGAGAATAGAAACCAGGATTCGAATGCCATTCGCACGTACTACTGTGTGTAATGTCTTCGTGATCTTTCTTCCCTACTCTTTTGGTCTAGATGGGAGTGCTGTAAGAATAGTACCAGAAATCTGACAGTCCTTTTGATAGAACATATATGCAGTGTATTTGGTTTACTTGAGATTACATGAGCATATCAAAGGCAGCAACACACACAACAAAGAGAATTTCATGCCGGGAGAGAGAGAAATCATTCATTTGAATCACCAGAAATATTTTAACTATCCATTCATGGCTGATTCTCAAAATATCTGAAATCCAAGCGATTCAAAGGCTAAAATAAAACCCCTTGCACGGTTCAAGCACTATGATCCATACAAGCATTTGTCTGTCAAAGATAATTTTGCTGGATTGATGTTTTAAACAAAGACCACACAGAGAAATAAGACTAACCAAACTGTCATACTGTGCTACATCCCTTTACACAAACACCACCACAATTTTTAGCAATGATCCCAAGATAATGGGAAATGATAATGAACTCTTTTATAATTTAAACCCCACATTCTGTGCATATTGCAAAACTACCAGGAAGACAAATTTCTCACTAGTATGTTATGGACTTCTCAGCTATTTGCAAGCAGCAAGGATGTTGAAATAATAGTATTTTAAAAATAGGCTCACATAATATTTTTTAGTATAATCAGCTGCGGATGAAGCCCATCTGTCATAGCTAGTCTGTATGACTAATTGTTAGTGGTCTCTAATTGAAATTTAGATTTATTAAATAAACAAAGATGCCATTATAAATGCACTAATTCAATATGTGGAGGAGCGAGGGCAGGATATGAAATTGGGCGGTAGCTTCTCTGCATTGTTTATGTTCATACATATTCAGATGAATATGTTGCCATCTACCACCAGCAAATCCCTCTGCAATGCACATCAGAGCAGACTGACAGATGTTGAAATCACAGTAAACCTTCTCCTCCTCATCTTTCCCCAGTTCAAAGACGGCTGTGAATGGAAGACAGGCTCAGGCTTTTAAGAGGTTTATATTTCCTAGGAGCCCCTAGTCACAAAGAGCTCCTTGCTTATCATTATGAAATACAGTGAGCTCCAAAAGATGACCTGTGGTTTTATATACACCATAAGAGTAGCCTAGACTAGCAGAGCATCCGAGAATCTACAGAAATCTATATGCAGGTAGCAGACAGATCTGGTTTATAGACCTAGCATGAAATCCTAGCCAGATTGATAGTAAAACTCCCATTAACTTCAAAAGTGTCAGGATTTTGCTCTTTGGGAGTGAAATGCAATTCTGTGATGTGCTAAGTGTCCTCAGCTGGCAGCAGGTAAGTTCGTTGAGGAAGGAGGTTGCTCAACTCCTTTAAAATTGAGTTCATCACTAGAAAGCAAAGCAACTTCGTGCTCTTTGAAAATGCATTTCCAGAACAGCTATCTGCCTAATTTTTGTTCAGTGGAATAAATAACCACCAAACATACACAGATGTCATCGCCAGAAGCGATTTCTCAGTTGTAAAATGAGTAGTTGAAAGACCACAGTTTTAGCCAGAAGCAGAAAAGCTCACCAGTGAGCTCCATGTTGCTTTGTTCTTGTTTCACTTTGCCACCAGTTTTTGCAGCTCTGTATTTCTCCACTAATCTCTTTCACTGTGGTGTTTTAGTTTTCTGGATGGAAAATAAAGCTGAGCACTAGATTTAATCGTGAGGATATAAGATTGTGCCTTCTGTTAAAGCCTATAATTCTTTCATGACTACAGCAGTTGGGTATGTGTAGAGGCAGGACACATGGGATCTTTTTTAGCAGCTAGTTGCTTGATCCTGCAGCCTCCTGAGCATGCTTAAATCACAAGCACTATCCTGAGATCTGAAGGCACCCGGTGCCCCGTGGGGCTGCAAAGCGTTTCACAGAGCTGGCGCTTTCAAAGGAGTGCATCTCTGTGCTTTCTGAGATGGATTTTGAGACTTTTGCCACACGGAGGTTTTTTTTCTGTTGTTTTTTTTTTTTTCCATGAGCTTTTTTTCTTGTTGCTTTTAAAGTGCCGCTTTCTTTTTTTTTCTCTCTCTCTCAGAAGAGCTAAACCCAATCCACTCCAAGTTTAAAAATGCTCATTTAAATAGATAACCACTTACAGCAGATCTAGAAGAGAAGCAGTTTCAGGAAAAGGCTAGAAATGCTGGGCCTATTAACATAAGAGTCCAGATCAGACATTGCTCACACATTTGACAGAGCCTCCAAAAGCAGTTTATGACCAGAAATATCTCCCTTTTGCATAGGTATGTTACTGCTGCTTCTCAGCTCTGCCTTGACCCTGTTTATATTGGCCATGGCAGAGCTCCTTTCCAGAGCACACTTGCAATTAGGGTAGGAAATTCTGTGGGGCTTCTAGGGGACTGCAATCAGTTCTTACATTGAAATAAGCAAGTCTGAGAGCAACGTTCTGGAGAAAAGAATGGTATATAAATATGAATGTTGTTGTTGCTCAGTTAAGAGGAGTGAGGAGCTTTTGTGGAAAGGAGTCAGATCCTATCTTTGTCTAAAACATTAATGCCCTGATTCTGACTGCTAAACATAGAGCAGAGTCCAGAGTCATTTTGTTACCCATAATTATAATGATCATGTCTGTACGGTCACAGCTTAAAAGGATATTTTTATATTTTACTGAATGTTCCCACTGTTGATGAGGAACATTTTTCTTTAGGAGTGATCAGCACCATCTCCAGAGTTCAGTTGTTGTATCAGGTCAAGCCATGGATAAATGCTGCACTCCTTCCCACCTAATCACATAACTAGAGATGGAAAGAGCAGAATGGGTTTTTGTTGAAGTCAAAGCACATCAAACAACTCCATTTTCCTGCTCAAACAATTCAAGGCTGCAGTAACTGTTTGCTTTATGGTCTGGCAGGCATTCTCCCCACTCTGGGTTGTGCAGCCTTCCTCTTGGTGCAGAGCTGGTGCAAGGCACTGCTCTTGCCTAGCTTTGCTGAACTGTTGTATATGCCATTCTGGCTAGGGAAAAAGGAAAAAAGAGTGAGAGAGTCTACAGTTTCAGGTATTCCTCTGCACATTTTTCTCTACATACTTCTTGTTGGCTTCCTACTTTCCATGGTTGATTATGCTTCTTTTGTTTTAAGCCAGTATCATAAATGTTAGGAGTTTAGGTCTGGTCTTCATTACTCTTTTGTTCCCTTTCCAAAAAGCAGTTTTCTTTTCTTGGCTCTTTATCACTTCTATGGTGACTTGCTCACATTTTGGATCTTAGGATTTTGCTTGCTTTATGCTGGCAATCCCTTCTTGCAACTTGCTGTAAATTATGTATTATTGAAACAGCCTAATATTTCAGAAATGTGTGTGGGATGAACAGAGGGAAGGAAGGCTTTTAAGTCTCTTTGTTTAAAAAAGCCGGCCTGCTTTTCTGTTGCTCTTTCACCAGGCTCTGCCTCCTCAAAGCTGAGGTGTACTCATTTAAAAACCTTCTACGCAACTCAGCAGCAAATCGTAAGGAACTTCAGATGCTCAGGCAGCTTACTTACAATAGCATTTGGAAATGTTACTGTCAGCCTCAAAGAACACACGGCTCTAGCTGCTGCTTGGGTGTCAGCTCATGCCATCCACCACAGCAGGAGCGAGCTGCTGCCTTTCATTGCATGGAGCCACAGTTCCACCTTCCTCTGCCCGCGGTCCTTGCAGGATCTGCTGCCTCTCACCAGCACCCAAGCAGAGGCCAAATTCACCTCCTACATTCTGCAGGCTGGATGTGCAGCTATATAACCTGACATCACTCTGCTGACTGGAAACTGTAAAAGATGTGAGGAAAAAAGAAACATAGTATTTTAGACTGAAGAGTTGTGAAATACTGATGTAATGGTCAGGGTTTGGAAGATCTTTCACCTTACTCCTCAGTCTTTGCAATGTAGCTGAGATCTGTTGCATCAATAGGCCTTGAACGAGCTCTCTGATACTTTCTGTAGCTATTTTGAGTTCGTTTTCCCAAACGCCCCAGCCCGCTTTCAGTGCCCAAGCCACCTGCTGGGATGTTGTGTGCCCTGCAGCTCGCCGGCTCTGCAGCCTGTCAATCAGTGTTTGCTGTCACAGGGCATCAGGATCCTGAGAGCTGGTAAATAAAAATGAGGTCAAGCCCACAACGTTTTCCACTGAGTAAAAATACATAAATGTTGCAACAGTGATTAAACTCTATCTTCTCCCCGCTTGTCTCAGGGATTTACAGCATACACGCAAGCTTAGCAGAGCCATAACTTGTTCCCTTTTGCACCTATGCCTTCTAGTTTTTATTCAGTTATTTCAGCTCTCTGGTTTTGTAAACTTTTATGTCTTGGGCTGTGCCCCTTCCCATCAGGAAATGTCTCCCAGGGTCAGTTTTGAAAGCGATGCACAAAGATTTATCCTCATGCCTACCATTAATGTCAGTGGGAATCAGGCTGCTGAACCTCTGAACACTGTCTTTAAAACATACCCTGCAGTATTTGCTCTCTCTGCATTATAAGCATTTCTTTATAGGATGCCTCATGTCAGAGAAATACATGCTCGCAGACTGGCCAATGAAAACGTACGCTTTTTTTCTTCCTTAATTGAACTGGCAGAGGAGATGAATGAAAGCCCGGGGGGGAGCGCAAATAAAAGGGTCGGGGTTGGATAAAGAAGGTTAATGCTTTCTGCAGGATCTCATCGCAGGGCTTAGCAGCACTTCGGCGCAGCCATTGAGGTGATTACGCAGGCTGGTCAGTAGCATGCATGCAGCAACGCCGTCAACACTGAGCTAATTAAATGAACACAAATTACGACAGCTCCCAGAGTCAACAGCTCTGCTTGTAGTTTGTGTTTGAAGCAGATTTGAAATGTTAACTGAATGAGCAGCAACATAGAAGATAACGTACAAGATGTTTACAGAACTGCCTACTGTTTCCTTGTGTCCCCCCCGCCAGCCTACCCGGAGCTCGCTTATGGAAATCTGCATAAAGCATTTGCTCTTCCTCGCTAATGTTTCTGTAATGATCAGCTGGCCCAGACGTCCCGTCCATCTGACTGGGGAAATTGCATGAGGGAAAAATCCTAAAGCAGAGAAAATGTACACTTTAGGAGCTTTATTTGGCATTTACTTGCATCCCAATAATCAGCTCTGTAACTGTGCATTTTATTAAAATCTCACATTTTATATGAGCTGCTGGAATCATTCTATTTAATTAGCAAAAGAGAGAAAAGCAAGGCCCTGCCTTAAATTTACATGCCCAGACTCAAACCCTGTGAATTCCTGTGTATCCACTTGCCTTTATTCACCTGAACAGCCACTGCACCTGCAGTCCCAGGCTGGCATGCACTATGCTAGGGCGGAAACTGAAGCCCCCAAGAGTGGTGGTGCCATGTGGCCAAGGCCCCAGGAACTGACACAGTGCCACAGGTGTGCAGAGAGCGGGTCAGAGGTGTGGGGAGGTCCCCAGGATTAGCAGTGACGAGTGTAACATGCAAAAGGGGACAGACCATTTCGGCATGCAAAAAAACCACTCTCACATGGCCTCCCTCAACCCTCTTCTTCCACAACTCTTCTTTACTTCAAATACTTTTCCTTCTTCGTATTAGCTCCACAAGGGGGAGAACCCCTCCTCTGTCTCTCCAGAGCAGCAGTAGAAAAAGTCAGCAGGACCATTTGGACAAGGAAGCATCTTTATGGGTACTGTATCCTCTGCCAGGAAACAGCATCCAGGAAAAAAAAAAGAAAAAAAAAGAGGAGAACTTCATGGGGAGCTGCAATCAGCTTCTAGGAAGTGCAGGGGAGGAGCAGATGGCTGTGATCCATGTGGATAGCAATACCATAGGAAAGGCAAGGCAAGGCAAGGCAAGGCAAGGCAAGGGAGAGTGGGAGAGAGGTGAGGCAAGGTGCTGAAGCTCTGAGGAGCTGCCAACCTCTACAGCAATTGCCTCTGGTATGCTCCCCAAACCCACGCACTACCAGGGAGAAAGAGGAAGAAAGGCAGAACATTTATGCATGGCTAAGAAATAAGATAGAAGAACAGGCATGTCTGGTCTCATGAAGGCATCAGCCTGACAGACATATCAGAAACACGCTTGAAGGAAGGCAGTAAGTGGGACAATATAACACCATCTACTAAGGAAGGATAGAGTAGAATATCATAGGATCAATCAAATTAATAAATTAACCACTTCTGTATGGAGCATGTGGATTAAAATTTTAGGCCCAAATGGGAAAAATATCATTTTATCCAAATAAGATGGGAAGACTATTGCATGTGTTACTGACTCTCCAGCTCAGATGGAAACATGGGCTGTAGGGCAATGGAAGGAATTCCAGGACACCACAGAAGCAGGAGATGCAATAAAAACTGTAGACGTCAATGATTTCCATGTAAATTGGCCAGATATTGCACAAGAATGAGAGGTGGAATAGTCAATAACTATTTCATGTTAATGATAACAATCAGAAAAGAGGCCATTCTATACTTGGTTTGGAGTAGGAACATATATAAACGTGAAATTTTGTTAAAAAAAAGCTAAATGGGACAACAATGAAAATTAATTCCTTCCTGCAGGCAAGGAGGCTGCTGAAGGACACTGCTGGAAACGCAAGGCCAATGCATATTATTCATCAAGTAGGCTTGAGAATGGGCAGTATGTGGTAGCTTTGTAAGACAGCAAGATAAGGGGAGTTATTAGAAGAATAACTGCGAATCCTTCAAACAGCTAAAGCTGGATCCATATGATTAAGTTAGGAAGTAGCAGATACTCTGGAAGATTGCATGTACAAAAACAATTAGACAGCCGAAAAGGAGTTTGATGAGATTCTAGCAAAAGGAATCAAAACTAGCAATAAATCTTTTCTTCAGCACATCAGGAGCAGGAAGCCTGCCAGAGAATATGCTAAGTCAGTTGATGATCAGAGTTTGAAGGGAGAACTCAGAGAAAATAAAGCTATTAGAGAAATAAAATTAATCCTTTACATCACTTTTTTTGCTCTGGAAGAAATGCTGCAGATTCCCAAATGTGATAGCTTCTCGGGGTGGGAGGACCCTTGGCAGCAAGCTTGTCTGAAATAGCTGTGCCCAGAAACCAGATCTAAGATCACCTCAACAAAACAAAGAGCAACCGGGTGCCAAAAAACAGGCTATGTTGCTCAGGAATTTCAAAGGACCTAAAGGATGAAATCACTAAATGACTAACAGCAGATTATAACTCTGTGCTCAAAAATCCCTTGATAACCAAAGAGTGGCTGTCAAATATCAAATGTCAGGGCAGCAATTTAGAAGGTTCTAGGGGAAATGTGAGAAACAGCAGGCCTTTAAGTCTGAAATCTGTACTAGGCAAATTAGTAGCAAATGTAATGAAGAACCAAATGAACTGACACTTCAGTAAATTAGATTTACGTAGGAAGAATCAGCATGACTTTTGCCATTTGCACATGTTGGAGTTCTTTGAAGAGGTCAAGGAACATACAGATAGGAGTAATTCAGCTCATATAGTCTACTTGGCTTTCCATAGACTTTCAGAAAATTTGTCCAGTATAGATTCTTCAGGGAATCAAACAGCATTGTGACAAAAGGTAAAGTCACTGCATGACAATAAGACAGTTAAAAGATAGGAAACAGAGGAGGTGACCAGAAGCCTTGGTCTTGCAGTCAGTGGTGAGCAGAGAAATTCTGCAGGGCTGCCTGTTGCAACCTGTGCTCTCAAGGTATTCACAAGGGACCTACAAATGGGGGTGAACAGAGGAGAGTTTGTTGGCAACAGCAAAGTACCAATGATGTTAAGAACAAAAGCTGGCTATAAAGAGGTGTGGTAGTGCTTTATGAGACTAGACAATAAAATGGGAAATGAGAAGTGTTGGTAAATATGCAGTAATTCACAGGTGAGAGAAATAGTCATAGTTCCATATAAAAAACGATGCACATGAGCTGACCGTTAACACTCAGGAGTAAGATCATAGGGCCTGTTTAACAGTTCTGTGAATATACCATCACAGCACTCTGTACTGGTCAAAAAAAAAAAAAAAAAACACCCTAAAAACATACTTATATACACCGAGGCTCAGTAGGAGAGGAACAAAGATCAAACGAGAAGAAAATTATTTTAAAATCAGTGAATGACCCATAGTGGGAATACTGTGCTGTTCTGGTCATCTCCTTTCAAAGAGAGTGCAGTAAAACTGGACAGAGTCAAAGGAAAGCAATGGGTATAAATGGTTTCCATGCCTGAATAGCTATAGAAAAGTTTCAGTATGAACTTACCAGGATGGGATGCTCCAGCCTGGAAGATTTACAACTTGAAAGGGATCAGCAGCATGGGGAATGACATGGTGAGGTTGCATGAAAATTGATCAGTCACTATCTTCTCCAACACAAGAGCTTGGATTAGGGGTAACACAGAGTTACAAGGTGTCACAGTCAGTTCAGGGGACACTGGAGGAGCGCGGGGTGAGAAAGCACATCTGTCTCAAGAAGTTCCTGATGGAAAATAACTCAAAAGAGGAAGAGTACGCTTTGGGCATCTGAGGAAAATACCATCTATTTTTTCTCAAATTTGATTCTTTATGTGGCATCTATCCACTTACAGCCACAGCTTTTAAATGGAGTGGATACTGGGCAGTCTTAAGTCTTTGGTTTGACCAGATGCAGCCTTTTGTATATTTTTCTCCTATCAGCTGCCTGAGAGGTGTAAATACATAGACAGAGCCCCCACAGACCTCCTGTGTGCTTCCCCAGCATTTATCTGCCCCAGTCATGACCTCCTGGTTTCCCCCTCCCCCGAAATCAGTGTTGCCCTGGGGGTCCCTCTCTGCTGCCAGGAGCTAATAGCCTGTGTAGGAGTGCAGGGCGGTTCTCATCCAAGGACATGATGAGTCCACCCAAAGGTTGTTGAGCCCACAGGATAAACATGTAATAAAACCCAGAAATAACATGCTGTTGTCAAGTGTAAAAACCTTTCCTGACCATGCAGCAGGCTGTACTGGCCTCACCCAGAGGCTGCTGGCAAGAATCAAGTCTTGAAAGCCAGCCCACTAGTCACAGCCCAATCCACAGGGTGCTCACCCTATCAAAAAGATTTTAAAAAGCAATAGAAAATGTTAGCATATAAGCTTAAGACCCTTTATTGGGCTCTGACCAACTACACAAAGTCCACAGTAGAAACTCTCTGTGGACTAATGCATCCTTGCTTTTTTAACACCAGTTCAGATCTGTTCCAGGCTTAGCCTTTTCAATGCACTTCACCTTTTTACTCCATTTGTCTTTGGACTTACAGAGAGAGCAGTTTGAATACCTGGAATTCTTTATTGGCGCTATCTTATACCTTACTGTAACATGTCCTGAGGATACCAGAGCTCCACACCCTACAGATCTTTATTTAAAACTTCAACTTAAATAGAGACAAAGTGTCTCATATTAAAAAAACAAAAAATAGAAGAAGTATTATTTTTTCAAGGGAAACAGATACTGAAATATGCAGGCCTGCTTCCTTTGGGATTCATATTCTCCCTGGAAGCAAGAAGTATTGAAACTCTCATGGGATCTCCTGTTCTCATGAAATTCTGAGATTCATTTTCAGTCTCAAGTGGCTAAAACTAGATATGAAGTGGTTCAGATTAGCAGCCGGGCTTGGGGTACTTATTGAATTGTCCTCAGCTTGGCAAGTTTTGATGTTTGCTCATCAGTGATACTGCTCTGCAGTACCAAGGATGTAGTTCTGTAATCATAGATTTAATTAAACTGAAAAGTACTTTGTTTTATACATTGGTGGGTTTTTTATCCCTGAAGGGTGAAGTCTTCCCACGCACGAAACAAAACTGATGACAGCAAGTATTAGACCTGATCTAAGGTCAGTCACTGAGGTTTTGGGTCTGTATCCTCCTAAACTACCTGAAAAGAGCCTAGTATAAAAGCAGATAGCAAACTTTTCAAAAACAATTATGTGATGACTCCATCTCTCAGGCTGAAGGATTCTTCCCTCTTGTGAAAACAATGCTTCCAATGTAGAGCCCTGCAGCTGGTTGAACTGCTGCCTCTCAGAAACGCATGGATGAGAGGGCATAAATACGCTCTAGCGGTTGCAACATGGCTCTGCGCCCTGGAGAGAGACTTTATTTCCACTAGCTGGCTGCCAAGAGCCTCTCTCCTGTCAAAACACAACAGATGAATTCACAAATTCCAGATTTACGTTCCTTCACATTTGTGGGCAGGTGATCAAATGAAATCATCCTGCAGTAGGCTAAATAATAACCACAATGGCAGCCAACGCCTGAACTAAGTATCCTTGAGCTCTTTTCTTTTGCAGCCTTCGCTCCCCACATTAGTAATCAAATGGGCTAGGAGGCTTTGTGACTGGAGACTTAGTTTCTGTGAGCCCATGGCAGCTTCCTATCCCCGCATGCCCAATGCATCAGAAGTGGCTTTTTCTCACTTCTGTCTAGAAACTTTGTATGGGGGAGAGTAGGCTTCTTGTTCTTAGGGCAAAAGACAGTCTTCTGGATAGGGATTTATTTCATTCTTTGCTTTGCCAAGAAAATGTTAAATATTTCATTAGAAGCTGAGCATTCCTAAACCACAAAATATTTCTTTCTTTTTGCTCGGTTGAAAAGACAAGATTTCTCATGGAAAATAAAATTGAGTCATATACCAAGTACATTCTCAGATCAGTCTTTCAGCAACAAATTGCTTCTTTCCTTCAAAAGATGGGGAACAGGTTGTACGCTGCTCTGACTGCAAGTATAACTTCCCCATTTTTTTTCACAGTATCACTCCCATTTACTTCCCCATTTACTCCTATCATAAAGTCAGAAGCATGAAATTCTCATTAGCCACCTTTACATTTAAAAGCATGATACACATCCTGTGTTGCCAAAATCATTCTCCTAAAAGCTATGTCTTTCCTTGATCAGTCTTTACATTTAATGTCCCTCCCATTTTCTGACCTTAAGAGCTTCCATTCATATCTCCAACAGGTTGGAAAGAAAATTGCTCTTTCAGAAGACAAAGTGTGCACGTTTTTCTTTTTCCCTAAAAATCAAATAGCACCAAGAGTGATCCTGCCATTCACTGCTCCATTTGCTGCTACAAAGCAGTTCCAAGCGTTATGCTTACTTTTTCCTTTGGAGAAGCCCCCTGGTACTCAGGCTATTACACCCCTCCTTCCAAACGAAGGCAGAAACCAGGAGTGATCCCACCAAAATGCAAGGTTTGCTCTCGCTTTTTTTCCATGGTGAAGCTCCTCAGTACTTCAGCTTTTTGTGTTTCTCTTACCAGAGTGCAATGTTAATATTCAGGCAGAAGTCTTTAGCTGAGAATTGGGGTGAGATGATTTTTGCCTTTAAAGTCCAGCTGTCAGGTGGTTAATTCTGACATAAAATGTGCATTTCCATCACTTCTTTTTTTCCTGCAAAAATAAAATGTGCTTTATGACCGCTAAATCCTAATCACGTTTCTAAAGACTTCATTCTAGACAGTTTACTACATTGTCTTTTAGTTGAAATCTTTCCATAGGATATCAGCTATGGGCAAACTAAATGCCTGATCACCACTTCTTAGAAATGCAAGAGATTAGATAACGGGATATCTGAAGAGGAAGAAAATATCTAAATGAAATTATTTGAAATTATGTTAATTCTTCCAATTGCTTTCACCCCTACTTCCTTTTGAATAGTTCCTGACGGCAGGAAATGAATTTCTTATCTGTAAATTGGGTTTCTAAAACAGATTCCCACACATCGGCTTATTTTGCACTTGTTCCAGGAAAAGATCTGTATTAAGTTTTGTACGATGAGTGAAAAGTCCTTCTGGGCTCTGCATGAACAGCAGCCCGTGACCAAGAGGACCTGTTTCCATCTGTAGTGATCTTATCTCAAAGCCACAAGGAAAAGATGCCAAGCTTGACTTGAGAGCCTGCTTCACAGAATCCAGTTATTGGTAAAGAAATTCACTTTTCCTTCATTGAGGTATTTCATTGTAACTGCAGTGGTGATTATTGTGTGTCTGCTGTGCAGTCCAATATCCCATGTCTTCAGAGCTCTTCAGGCAAACCAGAGATGTGGTCAGGGTCAGTGCAATCTTACCATGCGACAACAGAAGGCAAAGGTAAGTTGCTTTCTTTCATTTCAATCTAAATGCTAAGTGCACACAGAACTAAAACCTCATGTGTACACTTCTACCAAAGAGGTGCCAGCGGGGATGAGAGACGTGGTGAGATTTAGTCAAGCTCAGCACTTCTGCAGGGTCTCAGAGTAGGAACAAGCACAACACCTTCCCCCAGCAGCCCTGCCTCCATGCTGCTCTGCCTGTTCCTCCCTTGCTTGGGTGCTAAATTCAGTGTCAAATTCAAAAAGCAGTCAATGTTTGCATTTTCCATGACGAGAAGAGGAATCACAGCTAGCTGGAATCACTCCTCACTGAATATCTTTGGAAATCTGATACCCTTTCCCTATCAGAGATCTTTGGAAGCACATAAAAGTTACACAGCCCATGGATCCAGCTGCTACCCTGTGGGTTGCTGGTGGGGCTGGCAGCTTTGTTTGGGCTGGCTGCTACAGATAGAGCATGCTTACACCTCTCTGTTTGAGTTAATTGTTATTGATTTTTTCAAAAGTCAGTGCACACATGTAATACAATATACAGCCAATCAAACCAGCAACTGCAGCAGCACAATAAAAAAGAACAAAATAAAAATCAAGAAGAAATAAACATAACCGGGAACCCTGGGAGATACATACAGACACACAGGTACATCAATACCTATAACAGCTGAATTTACTTATAGCAAAGTCCAATTAAAGAGAAAATGTCAGTGCAAGCTATCCAAGTGGAAGTTGGGCTGTGTCACTCCTTTGTATGGGAGAGCTGCTGCGAAAAAGAGGAGGCTGAAAGATGCAGTGTGCTCAAATGGGATTCCTAGCCTGGGGCAATGAGTGTGCAGCAAGGGCACAGCAAAGGTGGTCCACAGTCATAGGACACGAAATCAGCACATATTCCTAGTTCTGTATTTAGGTATGCAAGTAATGCAGAAGTCTGGTTATGTGGTACATCTTTGCTTTTGACTAATGAACACCAGGGCTATTTCCTCCCTGCCAGATTGTTCAGCCTCTGTTTCCCAAGCAGCAAAGTCCCCTGACAACGGTGCTGTATTTTTCATTATGATATTCTGCACATGCACTTTTACATGGAAACTTATTACTTTGTCCCTGAGGTTTTTGCTCTTCCCAGGCTTTTATTTCCTGCATCTTTCTGTCTTTATAAAACTAGCTGTGGTCTTCCATCCTCCCTCCTCTGCTCATATTTTTAGTCCTTCCTCTCTCTACTATCCTTACTTCTAACAAGATTTGGGTTTTCTTTCTGTGAGCCATCACACGCCACGCAACTCAAGTGTTTCACAGCCTTTTGGTACATCTGTTTGTAGAGTAGACAGAGGTATTTCCCCTAACTGATAGATGAGAGGCTAAGGTGTTCAAGTGTTGTGTGTTTAGATGCAGAAAAATCTGAGTCCGGTGCAGAGGTCATTGATTCAATTCTTTCATGGTCCTGGGTCTCAGCAATTCCATTGGGACCATAAAAAAGGAGACCTGGAGCAGGTCACCAAAGTATGGTGCAGTGGTGTCATCCTCCACTCTCACCTTTCTTTGGTTCCTTCCTTCTTCCACAGGCTTTTGTTCTTCCTTTCGCAAAAAAAAAAAAAAAAAAAAAGGTTGTTCTTACCATCCTCACCCCCTTCTTTCTCACCGCAGTTCTCCTTTATGCACTTACAATAAGAAGAACACATATTTGTAAGCTGTTTCATTTCTCCCCTTTAAAGAGAATGTGCAAGTGTGAAGAGGCCAAATGTTGGGTGGTACATTGGAGAAGGATTGGTTGCTCAGAAGTAATACTTATATGGCCCCTAAAACAAAACTTTGACAAGATAGACCAATGCACTGGGGACACTCTTCTTTCACAGAGACAAAATGAGTACTTCAGGGGATTAGACACCAAGCCCAGCTCCTCATTTATGTCAGATCTCCTGTTGTGTTGCAGAAGGGGATGGAGGCAAAGAGAAAGCAGAGAGATGTCAAGCCTTAGAGCATGAGCTTTAAGAGTGCTCTACTCAATTCTGTTCCACGTGAGATTTTGACATAAGTGAGGAGGTAGGGTTGATGTGCTCTGGTGTCCAGGTAGGCAGTGAATTGCTTTATCAGCTGTTTATGATTTTTGTTGTTTCTATACTTTGTGAATCTGTAAACAGGATAGAGAAAAAACATCTTTTCAATGGGTAGCAGTTGAAAGGAAGAGAAATATTTCACATCTGAGTGAAAGAGACAGGAAGATCCTGTGATGCTTAACAATAGGTGCTCCCTATATAGCTTTGGTCTTGCTTTTCTCATATATACAAAGCTCACTGTACGTTTTGTGCATGAAAAGAAAAGAAAAAAAAGTCCAAATACAGCTGCATTGCATTACATGGATTCTACAGGATCCCCACGGGGCAGCCCCCCTTCTCAATAACAAATAATTGCCCAGGTGCTAGAAAACAGTTCTGGGAATGTGACTTGGCTCCATAAATCTCAAACATGAATAAAGCCTTCCCCAGGAGTGGGAAGTCACTGAGATTTGTCCCTCAGGAAGCCCTGGAAGTGGAAGGATCACCCATTACTGAGAAGGGAATTGCTGCCTGGTCTGAAGAAGCAATGGGAAGAGCGAAGAAGGTCTATTTCATACTTCTTGTTCGTTGAGCTTTATTGACCTGGACCTGAGTGTTTGTGGATGGACTGAAGTGGGGAAGAAAGCCCTTTGTGGGCATGGCTTTAGCATTTGGTGTCTGTGGCTGGCAGGTGACAAAATTTGCCCACAAATGTTACAGTATTTCTATACTTTGCTCAGATTTCTCTCTCCAAAATCACAGTGTAATAATCCAAATCCTTCACTAAAGACATTAGAATGTATTTTAAAAGCAGTGCAGTTTCATTGCAATATATTCCCTAATAGAATGATTTAAGTTAGTTGTTGATGTAATAACTGCAGCCACAGATAGACAGGACGAGGGCTTGGTGGAAGGCTTCAGAAGGGACTCAGTTGCTCCTGTCACGTACAGGGATAACAAGTTGATAACATTTCCAGAATTGACTTTGTTTCTGTCATCTAAAAGAAATCCCCTTGCCCATGATAAAGAGACTTCGGAGACCTCTGTATCAGATAATTACGTTGTAACTGAGATAAGGATGTAATAAACTTAATCACATGCTGCAAGTGAGACCCATCACACAGGCAATGAAACTATGGATGCTCGGGCTGCAAAACCATACAGGTCACCCTGGACAACAGTGTTTATATATTCTATGTGACTTTATGAAAGTTTTAATAGGACAACAGGATAATCTGTGCCCATCTGTGTGAGAATCTCCCTTATTGGAGTAGAGGAGTGTGAAGGAGTCACTTTCTCCCCACACCACCTGCAAAGGGCATTGTTCTTGCATTCACCTGAGCCCAACTCACCTCCTGTGTATTGGGACTGCAGAACAGGCTGCAGAGTCAGCGATACACCCAGCCGACTGCACCAACATCTCAGTACAGAAGGCACCGGGAAATCCTTGTACATTTGCTTTGGGAAAATAGCCAAGGAAGGGCACCTTACATCTTAACAACCTACTGTGCTAGGAGATGAATTTTGAGCCTGGACAAGGTGCACAGATCTGGGTTTCACTTTTCTGCCCCAAGCTCCTGTGAAGCTGTGGGTGCTCCCTCTATTTCCAGCTGTAAAACATAATAGAGCCTCTTTCCTGCCTCCCAGGCATGCTGTGAGGATAATCATGCTGCAGAGATAGCATCTACTCAGGCATTGTGGTAGCTTCAGGGGACAGGTGGAGGGGGAATGTAGGAGCACCAGAGATAGAGAGCTGCGGGCACAGATGTTTGTGTGTGTCCTGTGGGCTGGTTGTGCATCCCGTGTGTTCACACTCACACACAGACACACACAAAGCAAATATGGGCTGTCTGGTTATCTGCCCCATGGTGGCTTTATGGGCACCACCCACACAACCTACTCAGATAAGGGCAGCACATAAGGCAGTTTCTCAGCTTGTCTTTAAAATGTAACAAAATGAGGGATAAAGCTCTTCAACATTTTTGCTTTTCCCACTTTTGATGTATTTTGTATTTAAATATCAAGGCTTGCTTTTTTTTTTTTTTGTTTTTACAAAATAAATTATGTACTCCCCCTAGTGTCAGAAACAGTATATAGGCTTAAACCACTTCTGATCAAGTGCTGCTATAAATGCTAAACTAAGGTTCAATATCATTTGTCCACATTTCAAGATTAATAAGTTATAGTAATAGGTAAAATTAACAGCTGCTCCAAATGCTGCTGTTCTGCCTCCTCAGTGCTGCACTCACAGAAAAGAAATATATTATTAAGCAGCAAAATAAAATAAGTGCTTGTCGAATTTGTAAAGGCAGGTCTTTGATTAGTGATTTTTGTCACCCTTTTTAATTCTAGTTCCAAACTGCTGCTGAAAGGAAATGTATGAAAAGCCAAATTGCACAACAGAAATGTGCCAGAACGGAGAGCTAGAATAGGAAGAAAATCCAGGAAAGATCTGTTGAAATTCAGCAGAGAAGAACAAGAGAGTCTTCTCAGTACCTTTGGGTCTATTGCAGGTGCATGGGCTTTCCCAGATCTTCTTTTACCGTAAATTGCAAGCATTTGGAGCATGGTTCCTGTGGCTTTTAGAGTACTCTGAGCAAACACATAAGGCAGCAAGCCCACCTGCTGAACCATTCAGCTGCAGAAGGTGCAACGTGCTCCCTGTCCAGTTTTCTATAAGCAGCATTGGGTCTTCCAACAAGCTCAGAGGAAGGGGTAGGTGAGACAGCACTGCTGTCTCTCAGCAGAAAGAGGTCAAGCAGAATATCAGATGTCCACTGGGGTTTTCTTCTCTTATGCATGCTGTTTTTAAAACATGTCTAGAGGAAACACCCTCTGTTTTGCACTAATTGGAAAAAATAAATGGTCCTGGCAGCTGGCTGCCTGCAGAGATGCTGGTCTCCCTGCAAGTAAGGTTGCAGATGCACAGATCAGTATGTGAGCAGGGGAAGGTGGAAGTGAAAAGTGCCTGAGGAAAGCCAGCTCCAGGGGAGCTTCAGCCTCAGCTCCTGGCCCTGGTGAGCATTGCAGTGTTGAGGCACAGACAGGCACTTCTACTCTGAGGTGGTGAGTCTGGATGTCAGCCACTGCTGACCATTCACAAACAAAGCTCCTTTTCTCCAGCCACCTGACCACTGATTATACGTGTCTAATTTTATCCAGCCACTTTGAAAGAACTATCATTACCTCTCGCCTAATCCTCGCTCCAGACATCCTGCTCTGGGCTGGCAGGACATCGGCAGTGCAGGGGATGCTTCAGACATGTATGATGCGAGAACAGAGCTGCGGAGGGCCGGGTTGGGTGCCACATCCCTGGAGACACACAGTGGCCCCAGGTAGGCCTGCAGGAAGCTCAGGAGGTGCACCAGTGCTCATCTGGAATAACCACACCTTCTATACAACTCTCAGCAGCTTCCAAGCCCAGCCTTGGGAACTAAAAGTAAACCATAGACTGTGATGCTGTTGATTTCCTAATAATATACAGGGCTGTGCCCTGAAAACTGTCACGGTACAGCTTGCCTATCTTCTCAGCAGAGACGCTGCAAGCACAGCACTGTGCGACCCCCTCCACACACCATGAGGAGTGCCACTCACTTTTTAAGGGAGGGGGAAAACACCTTTTGCTGTTTTTCTCTTCATGGTGACAACAGCCAAAGCTTGGTCACTGGAAAATCTTCTGCATTTCTAGAAAAACATTACTGCAGCTTGGCCTGTTCAGAAGATTCTCCTGCCTACTCTTCCCCTGCTTGCTACAGCCAGGATGCATGCTGGACCACGCAGCAAGCAGAAAAAAATGCCCTTTTCCTGAAGATGAAACTGAGAAGTGATTTCTTTACCACAATCCCATCTCCCTTCAGCAGGCACTTGGCCCTTGAGCATTCTCTCTCTTTCAGTGCTTTCTTATTCCCCTAGTGATACACCCCAACTTGCTATTCAAGCTGCATCCAGTGCCACCTGAGCGTGTGTCTTTTTGCACCTTCCTGCTGCTGTCTCCCTGCCACACAGTCACACATTTTCAGCTGATGCTCTGCAGCTCACACTGAGTGATGCAAGACTGCAGGCCCCCTCCAGCTATATGGGTGCGTTTGTACTGCCGTGTCTTGCCATGTTTTGGGCGGTGGTATCTCCTGCTTTAACTACCCGGTTTCATGCAGATGTTCATAGGCTCCTTTATGTTAGTATAGCTTGTGTATGCCTCAGTAAAACTTAACCAATTCTTAGCAATACTTAGGTTATTTTAATTTAGGATTTTCTTCTCTTTCACTTAATAAATGACAAAACTAGTCAGAGATCTGTAAAATACTACATCAGAATTTCACAGCTCTGTTACTTGGTCCAGGTCCAACAAGCAGCTGTGCAAGCTCACGTCTAAGACATTTTATTGCATGTCCTTAATCTTATGGGGAATAACTTGGTGGGATGAACTTGGCAGAATGAGGATCTCAGCATGAGACTAGAAAGTAATCTGCTTCATTGTGCCAGGAATATCGTATCAGTACCATTCCTTATCTCCACTAATTCACTGACACTCAGTAAGGCATTTATGAGAAAACAGTATCCAAAGGAGACCATCAACATTTTTCCAAATAATTCAAGATGATTCCCAGGATTCACATCATAGAGACCCTGAGGAACAGCGAGGGTCAGTAATGCCTGGTGGTTCACAGCTGCAGGCTCAGAAATAACAGCCAGAACGTGCAACAAGAGAAACTCTGTTTAGATATAAGTATTAGGTTTTTCTTTACCGTCAAAAACTGGAACAGTTGTGCAATGTATGTAATGGAGATATTCCAAACTCAGCTGGAGAGGGCCTCAAGACTCCTTATCTATCTGAATCCTCTTTGAAAAGGAGATTAGATGAGATGATATCCAACGGTCTCCTCTAAAATGATGCTGTTATTCTGTGATTACATGCAATGAAGCTATACAGCCACCTTCCTGGTATTGGGACAAATGGTTTGCGTTGCATGGACATTAAAAGCCTTAACTAACACCTCCATGCATTTGTATATTCCCTCTGATGTTCAGCCTTTACACTGCTGTTTTCCAACACGCAGAGTAGGTGTCGTGCCCAGGTAAAAAATAACTCTTCTGTTATTGCCCCACTAGAGGGTGCTTTAGCAATATAAATCCTGAATACTTGATTTAATACTTCACGACAGTCATCAAACTAGAGAACTACTTTGCATATTGAAGACTACCAATTCTTTGGAGACACTCTGATTCAAACTGTGCGATAAAGAATCCAGGATGATGCATTTATGCTTGTGTGATAAGCATGCAAACACCACAAATAAATAGAAAAATCACAGAATGCAATCACAGAATCTTTTCAGTTGGAAGGGACCTTTGAAAGACGTGTGTTCCAACTCCCCTGCAATGAACAAGGACATCTACAGCTGGATCAGGTTGCTCAGAGCTCTGTCCAGCCAGACCTTGAATGTTTCCAGGGATGGGGCTTCCACCACACATTTGGTGGAATCTGTGCCAGAGGCCTTAAATGGTCTCTTCCAACTCAAACAATTCTACAATTCGATGATTTTATGACCCTAGGTACATAAGAGCAGAAAAAAGTTAGCTCTTGTCTTAGGAGTGGTTGCAGATGTCATGGACAATCTTTTCATGCTATGAAAAAGTGTGGTGTCACACAGGCAGATTTTTTGCTGATGCTGTTTTACCCAAGATCTTTTACTTACCCTTATCTTCTCAGCTGCTCAAACTCAACAGTGACCTGACATTTATCATCAAGCACATACGCAAGTAGTGGCTCAGGGATTATTCAGGTCCATTCTACAGTAGCTTTTGAAATGCATGACAGCAAGGTAATAAACCCATAGGCAGCTTTACTATAAGCTACAAATCTGTCATTCAGCCCCACAAGCAAAGCATTCTTCTATTGCCACATAGTAGCCCTGGCTTAGCAGTAAGAAGCCAACAAAAAACAACCTTGGTTATGGACAGTTGTGAAAGCTTGTTCAAAATTAAACACCTAAATGTATATATACATATATATATATATATATAATATGTGTATTTATGTATCTGTGTATAAGAGAAATGTAAAGAGATGGGTTGCATGGAAATAAGAACCTACTTTAGGTAATTAAAATCCCACTAGAAATCTTGGAGGGAAATGATTTTCCAGTGTTTGTCCTTTTCTTGAAGAAAGTATGTGGAGGACAGAAGGGTAAATTCCCTCCTCAGGCAGGAAAGCTGTAAGGCTTGGCCACAGCCCAGCCATCACCAGCACTTCTTTCACCTCAAGAAAGGGAAGGAAGAACGGAAGGAAGCTCCCTAAACCTCATGCTGTTATGGGCGTATATAAAGGATAATAGCGCAGGGCTACAGCCATAAAAGCTCTGGAGTGAAACAAAATATAGCTCCCCACAGATAAAGGCAAACAGGTAATATTAACAGTTAGAATATATGAATATGACTAAGGCAAGAGTTGTCCAGACACGTAGCAAGGCAGGAAAATCATCTACTGATAATATCATGAAGAGTATCATCAGTTGTCACTAAAAGGGCCACCTGAGATCAGGCAGTCAACACAGTTAACATCAGCAGCTGAAAGCCAGGACGCAGGCTGCAGCCAGGAACAGGCAGACTGCCAGCGTTCATGCATCCAAGAGGCCCTCAGACCTGGGTGTCCATCCAGAAGTACTCAGCAGCACGCCAGGCTGTGGCTGCAGTTGTTAGTCAAGGGAGCACTGCTCAAGACATGCACTCTGGCTGACATGATCCCATGAAGAGAAGGCCATTTTGCAGCCTATACAAAGCTCCCAGTCCAGCTCCCAGTTGGGTTATGTCCAGCAGGACAGAGGTGATGGCACAGAGACCGATGGCTTCAGGCTCTGCTGGGAAGTCACCCTGCAAATGAAGCCCAAAGCTGCCTGTGACTGTTCTGCAGAGCTTGAGTAATAAAAGAGGTTTTACAGCAGAGTGGTGTTGATGCTGTTGCTTTCTCTTAAAAAGGGGCAACAAAATTATTGAGTAGCCAGCTCCTTTTTCCAAATTTGAAGGGAATAATTAAACTACTAAATCAAAACCTGAAGAAGATAAATGACAGACAATATGGGGGTTTTTTTTAGGAATTAAGCATGGCAAATTCAATTCTTCCTATGGTAACAAGTCATGCTAATTTTGAGAAGATCACAACTGGCCCTGCTTTAGTACCCCCCCATTGTCAGTAGCCTGTCTCTTCTGGCTTGGTACAACAAACTCATAAAAGAGAGCAAAATGTGTGCTAGCAGACACTTACAAGTGGCATACAGGTGGCTGGGGAACACATACTTAGACCATAGCTATCAATAGCTCCCAAACGGAAGGAATGTGTCGAGTGTGGTCTGTCCTCAATCTAGTACAATTCAATATTTTCATTAATGACTTGTATGATGAATTAAAAAGCATACGTTATTAAATTTTCAAGCAACACTAATGTTGGAAAGGCTGCAAGCAGGGAGGAGCACAGAAGGAGAATTTAAAACATTCTTAACAAATTAGGAAAATGGCTTGAAAGTAATAGGCAAAAATTCAATAAGGGCACACAAATCCCTATATTTATTTCTTCAAATGCAGGATGGAAAATGCCTGGCTAGGCAGCAATACTTCAGTAGAGCACTAAGCTTTTCAGTGAATCACAAACAGATTATGAGTCAACAACATCACATGGTTGCAAAATAAGCAAACAGCATCCTGGTGTACCTGAGGGAAAGTTCTGCCTCCGAGCCAGATGAAGAAAGGTCTGTCCATAAGCAGCACTAATAAACACTCAGTCTGGGACAGCACCAGTGATAGAGTCCTGGCCAACTGCAGAAGGACTGGAGGAAAACTGTGAGGGTGAAAAGAAGTCTGTAAAGCATGACCTATGTCATGAGAAGGGAGCAGAAAAACATGGGGCTGTTTAGTACAGAGAAGAGAAGGCTGAAGTGATGGACACAGAAGAACATCATGAAGTTCAGCAAAAGTAACTGCATAGTCCTGCATCTGGGGAGGGATAACACCATGCACCAGTACAGTGTGGGAGCTGACCTACTGGAAAGCAGACCTGCCTTGGTGAGCTCTCACACTCAAGGAGAAGTTGGGAGGTAACTGGAACGACAGGAACTTGTTGAACACACTGGAGAAGCTTAACCTGCCTCTCATCTCTGAAGGTGCTCATTCCTGACAGCACAAATGTCACTTTCCAGGATATAGATGTCCAAGAAAACTTTTCACTAAGCGTTGAGTCTTTCCCTACACTGCTTGTCCTAGTTAAGGAAAGGCTAGTAGAACAACAGTATTTCATAACCAGATGATAACTTCAAATGCATAATTATCTATCAAGATACCATATGTCCTATCTTGCCTCTGAAAACAGGAAGAATCCTACCTTTTTTTTTTTTTTTTTTTTTAATTTCAGCGTGCTAACATGCTCACGTGCTAACATAATCCCATCTGATAAAAAATAAGATCAATAATGGCAGGGAGTTATTTCCTATCTGTAGTTTCTTCACTAAGTAGATCTACTTTAAAACATTCACTTAAGGCACCTGCCATTTAGTAACCAAGAAACTACATTGGTCAAACTCTGCCAACACTGCAAAAACATTGCGGCCTCCCAAATCAGAGACCACTATAATTATCCTGAGGAGTTGACTGTGAGTGATAAAATTACCATATTTTAAAGCCTGATTTCCTGTCAGCTGAGCCACAGCACAGCCTGTTTGGCCTAAATAATTTCATACACAAATAGATTATCTCCTAATTCATTTTGTTACACAGGCAGATGAAGTAGCCACCTCATCTGTGGGAAATTCTTAGTATAAAGCAGTTCATTCATACAACAGGTTCAGCTTTAACAAGCACAAAGAGAGCAGAAAGTGAACTGATAGGGCCTTTTGGGATGCAAATCAAGGAATCCAGGAATGCCTGGAAGAGACCCAAAGGGTGCTGTGGTTCGTAGAGAGACCTCTCCCAGGGCAGCTGGGTTGGGTACATGAAGTACCCCTGGAGTGTGAGATGCTCTGGGGCATGAGTGTGGAAGAGGGGTTCATTTTAGCTCCTTTGGTCAAGCATAGTAGGAATTGATCTAAATAGAGCCAGGCATTTTGGAAGAGGAATCCATCTCTATCAGTGTCCTTCATCACTTCTGCACCCATTCCCAATCATGATAGGCTGTAGCCTCACCTTTACTGGCAGAAGAGGATGTGCTGAGATTAGGTTCAGTTATGCCTGGGTAGGACAACCTCTCAATGAAAACAAAAACAAACAAACAAAATCACTGAATTCATTAGAGAAAGCTCAAAATTTGCTTTGAATATGGTTTAAATCTGTATATTCTAATCATTCTAATCGTACATGGAAATGAGTGTGGATCATGAGAGTCTACTGGTATATGGTTGGATCAGGGTAGCACTACACATAGTTTATAAACACATGGATTACCTCAGGGACCTTGAACATGCTCCCTACAAACAGAGAGGGAAATAACAGTTTTTCCTACTGTTGCAGACTGTGAGTGCAGCCTTTAAACATGTAAAATGGTGAAATCATTGCAGTATTTTGTTTGATAAATGGTGGAATGGTATTGAAATATTTAAGCTATTGGTGGCAATATTTTATAGAGATGTATAAGTCGTGACCACTACTGAAGTGTGAAGAAAACAACATATGTCATTATTTTACCTTTTGCATAAAGAAAAAAACACCAGAACCAATTATTTAACCTAGCTGCTGTATTTGATTGTGATTTCTATGCCTGTCAGATAGCAGTTAGCAGGACTATTAAAGTACATTAGCTCTCTGCTGGTGTTTAATGACAAACAGACACAGTCCATATTCATCAAGCAATTATTTATACCACAACCTTTTATAGAGCTGTGAATTACCCTTAGGACTTTTGCAGTGACTGATATTTCTAATAAACTGTTAATTTTGCTCCATGAATTGTTCACATTTTTAAGCTGGGAAACTAAAAACTGTGAAATTAAACCTACAATGCAAGCTGTGCAAATGGGATCTATGGGATTAGGACACAGTTTCAGGTCACTTTAATGCAATAAAAGTGCATCATTACAGCAGAAATTAGAGGTAGCTGCAGATATTAAAACAATAGACTTACCAGAACAAATACACATGGCCTGCCAAGGCAAGGAATATACACATATTTCCACAGCCCTGCCACTGGGACAGGGCAGGAGGTTGCCTCTGCATCAGGTTTCTCCTCACAGCTCCAGAGGCAGCAACTCTATCACGCACTTCGCCCTTTTCCCTGCCAGCTCCCTGCCATCAGGATGATGCTGACATACACGCCCCAAAGATGCCTTGTGTTACCAACACACTTCTGCTGGGAATCAAACAATAAAATGGAAATTTGGGGGCCAGGCCACACAGCTTCTTAGTAAGGCCAAATATCCTCTGATGCTAGTGGAGGTGTTGTTCCAGAGAGAAGCATATGTTTCCGACAGATCTGGCTCCTGTCACAGTGCACAAGTCCCAGATCTGAAACTTAGGCTTCTTTGGCTCTGTCAAGGAGCCCGATTTTACAAGGTACTTCACAAACAGTGTTATGGATGGGCATCTGGTGAGCTTATCACAAGGGCCACGGAACTTAATTTCCTACATTAAGACACCTAAGCACATTAAGAAAAATATAATCTGTCCCTAAATGACTGGAGTATCTTTGCCTCATTTCTAGAGGTGACAGAGGCCCTGCAGGCTCCATCAGCCTGTGGAGAGGTATCTATCTCCTTCCACCTGGGTTTCCCTGAGGTCAGCCAGCAAGAGCCTCCAAAATGCCAACTGCCATGAAATGCTATTGGTGCCTTACTCCATATGCAGTAATTAAGTCCTGTAGGAGCCCAAGTGTGTCTGAAACTCAACAAACATTTGGCTTTAATGCTGGAGCCACAGAAGGGACTGATGCTGGCTGTCACAGTCATGGTGGTGATGCTCCCATACATCTTTCTTACTAAACGCAATTTCCTGCCCATAGAGGGCTGAATAATATACCAGTATAATTAAAAACTGAGTACTTATTATTTAGCCAAAAGCATTAGAATGGATCTTCAGATAATAAATTCTTACATTCCTCTATAAGGAGCCAAAACCATAATAACAAGAAAATCCGTCTCTACTGCTACATTGAAGGCCAGAACAATTTTTCAGGAACAAGGATCAACTCCCAAAAAGAGAGTTCAGCAGAGAAACACTGATCTTACAGCTTCGAACAAGAACCTTACCATTTGTGTTTCTCATGTTTTGTATCTTGACAATTTTCTCTTCCTCAGCAATGCGTAGCACTGGAAAGCCACATCATTACTTGCTTTCTAAATGGATTTTCTTCTCAATACATAGAATATGACTTATTTAGCAAAACCCTTTAAATTTTGATGCAGAGCATTAAAATGCAGCTTATCTGTAGCTTATTCAGTAGAAACTCATTTCTTTTCTTACCTGTTGCCTTGTCACTATTGAGATTTCAGACTAGGAATATCCTAGTCTGTATTTAGACAGCACCAGGCACCAGGGTTTCCTGTGTGCTGAGCTGAAATAAAAGCTAAATAATTCATTTGAAGTCTATGACTGCTTTTGAGAAAAGTCTTTGATCCCCCAAAATGTAGTATGAAGTAGGGTTCTTATTTTGTTTTGCTTGATGCCACCTAGCATCCTGGAAAAGGACAGGAGATCCTGATTCACCATATCATGGAAAGGCCAAATGTATTTTATCTACATTCACTAAAAACCTTCAAGGAGAAAGGCAACTGACAGAAAGCACCAATTCCATCTGCTCCTGCTCACATAATGGTTTTAGCATGGCACTTATTGGTGAGATAGTGGCAGTTTGCTGACTACCACATTGCAAGCAACATGCAATCCTGAAAATAATGATTCAGTAATGTTTTTCCTTCCAGTGCATACACCAGGAAAAAATTAGAGAACCATGATAAATACCATAAAACCCAGCTGCTATGTTTTTCTGCTGCCCACAGAGAAAAGTTATAATTGTTCCCCTCCCCCCCCCCAAGCACTTTTGTACAACCCTACGTCTCAAAATCTAATTTTGCCTCAGGTCCTGTCTCCCAGGAAAGTACCAATAGGAGCTTGCTAGAAAGTACAGTATATGGCAGATTTCTGTCAAAAAGAAAAATCCTAATATGCTTTCAAGGCTGCAGTGATTCTAGTTTTGGGAAAGAAAAGAACAATTACAGTACATGTGGTTTTGGAGGTAACTGGAAAAGATTAATACTTCTGCCTTACAGTTAATGGAGTGGTATACTCCAGTTAAGAGTACAGTAAAAAGCAATTGTTTTGTGATTGCTTCGTGAAATACAGGATGAAGTGACAAAGAGGGAAAAGATTTCTCGCTTTGAAATGACTCAGGAGGATGAGGAAGTGAGTGGCTTCTTGTAACTTCAGCTGCCAGTGCTACTTTTAAGTAACAGAGGCTTTGTGGTCTTCCTGGGGCATTTTTTAAATCGTCAACAGCATAGATGTTTGTGGACACAAATGTCAACGTCTGTCTACCTAATGTAACTCAACTTTCCAGGAAGTCAGGCATTTGCCATTTAGTTTTCACAGCAATTAATGAGCAGTTAGATAAGAACACTCCTGGCTGCCTCTCTGCAGAGAAGCAGGGACTTCATGACTCTGCTTGCCGCTTACTATCTAAGGGCCACACTAACAATCAGCTGCAATCACAGCAGGCGAGAGTCACTTTCTAAGCAGCAGCAGCTGTTAGGTAACGCCATCTTCCAGATAATTCAGCAGTTGAACTATGTATTCTCTGAGGCTGGTTGTCATATAGGTGCTCAGTTCTATGTTTCATAGGCCCAGAAAAGTCTTTGTTTTAGTAAATGGATGAGAGTGCAACCATGCAAAGAATCTTAAGGAGAGGTAAAGACCAGTCTTTGAGCAACAGGCACCCACCAGATGGCAGAAACATCCCTGACAGATTGGCACCCACAGTTTACCCATCCTGAAGGCTGGTTGGCCCAAGAGGAGGTGTGCCCTTTACAGCAGAATCCCAAGGTTGAAAAGGACCTACAAGATCAACTAGTCCAACTGTCCTTCTATTACCACTGCTACCACAGGCATTTGATCAGCTACTCAGAGCCACATAAGAAGCAACACGTCCCCACTGTTAATCAACATTAGAAGCAGCACAGCTTGAGGAATGACAGGCTCTACATAATACATGAATTTGAAAAATGACATATGCGTCGTCAGTAGTGTTGAGAAAATTAGCATTTGTGCTGATAGGGCATTTTTGCAGAAGAAAAATGTGACCTTCCTGTGATCCAGCAACAGGCAGATGTCTCACTGTAAAGTCAGAAAAATACTGCAAAGGGAAAAAAAACCAACAACAGAGAGAACACTGAAGGCAGAATTATAGGATTTATAAAGGTGTTGACTTCGTATGAAGGATTGCTAGTTCAAATGTGCTAAATATCAGCCCTGAGAGAAAAGAAACAATACTAAATCTGTAAATTAATATATAAATGTCATGGGTGAAGTAGAGAATCATAAGATCAACACAAAATGACCTGAGGGATTCAGACACACTTCACAAATACCAGCTCTCACAGTAGCACTATTATACAGAGGAATAGCCTTACCTCCGTCCTGTAGCTGGGGCAGTGGAAGTCTCCAGAAGCAGTGGTCTGGAGTCGCCCTCCTGAGCATCAGGCATGTGACTGCCATGTCACCTGTGCAGACACCAAGTCACTTTTCAGTAAAAGAGATTCACGGTGACCATTTTCTTCATTTAGGCATCTCATTTACGTTCTTAATGACACCTACTAAATCTCAACCTAAACAGCTTTCCATTTAGCAATAGAATCATGGGGGTATTACAAAGAGAACTCAGAAGTCTCTGCCTCAAATAATTTGTTTGTTATTTCTTTCTACATAAAAGCTTTCATTTTTTTTTAATTTTTTTTCATAACCATGTTTCTCAGCAGAATACAAAACTGGCAGATATATTTGACATTTAGTTCTTCTCTATCACTACTGTACAGACCACCTGTTGCAATTACTCACGCAAAATTAGAAGAATGTTTTACACATTTGCTGCTACCACTTTCTGACTTTTCATGAAGTTTTGGGTGTGAAGGGTTGGTTTGTCAGAGAAAGGGTAAGAGTTGAGAAATTTTTTTTTTTTGCTTTTAGTTACTAACTTCAAATTAAATGGAAATGAACAGGGACCAGCCCCCAGTGCACTTCCAATCTACTCATCTCAGACCTGCAGAGAAAATAAATACACCTCTGCTCCTTCTGCCAAGGAGGCCACCTAAGCTAAGGCCAGGTACCATGACTTCAGCAGTGAAGAGGGGAGCATCACTCCGAGCACAGACTACTGTGTGGCAGATGATCTGTACTGCTTTCCTGCTATCGGCAGAGTTGCCCTGGAACCACTCAGTCTCTTTTCTTCTTTTATTAGCAGTAACTGTAGTGGTAATATGGAAGGAACATCAGGTTCCTTCCAAAACACAATTCAGGGCATTGTTTCTAAGCCTAACAAAAAAAAATTTGATGGCAGGAGCATTAAAGCCAATTTAAAGCACAAAAGAGCCTTCCCGAAGCTTTCAGTAAAATAAAAAACATCTCAGACAGATGCTCATAAAGCTAGAGGTACAACAGAGAGGTAAAAAGGGGATTGAGAATGCTTTATTCTCTGCGATAAGGTAGGGTTTAAGTCTGGGCATGAGATTGTGCTGCACTGCCACTTTCCCCCTTTACACAATCCAGTTTTATTGCTTTGATACTATTTGCATGAGTGGTTTCTTCTACTTTCTGTTCCACCTTTAAAAGAGCGTTTTCCCTATCGAGGACTGAAGACTCCACTTTAGAAACTGAAGCTTTCAAACAGCATATTTTCACAAATATATATATATATTATTCCTGTAAAAATCAAGGGATTTGGTTCATTTTATAGGTTAAGAAATATACAGGCTTTAGGAATTCAAGTATGCTGTGTAAGACATAGCACTTTGTAAAGACTTGACCCAAAGGTCAAAGAAGTTAAGGAAAACCTTCTATCAGGTAATCCAGTTTGGAAATCAAGACTAAATATTATTATTTCTAAAATGTTCTGGAATGACTTGAAATAATTAAAATGGATATTTTAAAATAATAATGAATAATTTGGAGATAAGGAGAATATATAGGAATAACAGAATTATTCCAAACCTAAATTATACAACAAATACAATAATCTCTAAATAGGATGGTGCCTCGAGTCATTAATTATAGCCAGACACAAGCACTGAGAAACTTATTTAAAGAACTCCCCAACCTTGTCTGAGATTTTTTCCTCACTGGTGAAAATTATGTCCTATTTTGAAGTAATTTTGTGGTTCAATTCATTTCATTTACACAATTCAAGAGTCATTGAAAGCAAAAACATTTGAATGGACTGCTTCATCCACAAGCAAAAAGCATCACACTCCATTTTCAGCCTCCTTGGCCATCTGGTCTCTCACCAGCAGATCACTTTCAATTTTTACAGGCCACAGTGATAAAAGAATCATTTGGGGAATAGAGAAAAATATAATTAATTACTGTGACTTAAACTACTTCTTTTCCACATGGAGGACACTGATTTTTTAATTAACATTTTGTTTGATTGTTCTGAAGGGCAGGAGAGATTATTATCTAGACTTAATTACAGCATTATCCCAACCAGAAATGTTTACAAATTGCTGAACTGATGCAATACCTTTGTCTAGCATGCAAGTTTGTCACTCCTAATTAATGTTCCTTGGAAAAGGATGCCAAAACAAAGCTTACAACAGTAACGACACAGGCATTAGGCACTAACAGGGGATCACATAATTGCCTCTATAAAGCTGGTATGACAGAACACTGTGCCACTTTCTGCTCCTTTGTGACCAGCATTCACAAAGCAATTTCTCCATCAGAGAGCCAGATGGAAGAGAGGCCTGTGTGTGTGTGTGTGTGCTGCAGAACATCAGCTCTGCAACAAAAAAGCCTTCAACAAATGCAATGCATAGAGGAGTCATCCTGACACACTCAGGAATTGCTTTGCATTACCTGTACCAAGGGACCAAAATCCCCTGCCTGTAACAAAAGGCTGTGAACAGCCCCAGACTGGAGAAAACATGGTGGGAAATCTTAACAGTATGCGTAAATAACGGCAATGAGGACAGAGCCAGGCTCTTTTTGGTAGTGGCAAGTGCCTGGACAAGAGGCACCGGGCACAAACTAGAACACAGGAGGTTCCCTCTGACCATCTGGAAGCACTTCTTCTACATGTGGGTGACAGAGCAGAGACATGGGGAGCCCAGAGAGGCTGGAGATGGGCCTGGGCATCCTGCTCTGGGTGAGGTTGGGCCAGATGGACCAGAGGTCTGTGACAACCTAAACACCCTTTGATTCTGTGAGAATTACAGAATCATAGAATGCCTTGGACTGACAGGGACCTTAAAGATCATCTAGTTCCAACCCCTTACACAGACAGTTGCCAACCACTAGATGAGTCTCTAGATCTGGTTGCCCAGGGACTCATCCAATCAAGCATGTTGGCCACTGGGCTGGCATAAACAACCGGCACCAGCCAGGCCTCAGTGCCACCTTGCTACACCTTGTGATGTCCTGCAGGCTGTGAAGTGCACGAACACCCTCCAGTAGTGCTCTTTGCAGTTTGCAGATGGGTGAAGAATGATCACTTCAGTGCTGAGCACTGACCATACTGGATATCCAGTGAAACCAGGGCAGAAGCAAGGCTCCAGTCAGGCCTACCGCATACCCTCTGTCTTCAGGGAGCTGGGCAGAGGCCGTGTGGGGGTTTGAGGTGCCCCCAAGAGGCACAGCTGAAGTCAGGCGGGTTTCTTTATGAACCCCCTTCACAGCTTTAGTACAGCACTTCTGAAAAGAACTGATTAGACATCGTAACTTGATTTCAAGTACTGAGTTTAGACAGTGATCTAAAGATAGCAATGGTTACAGGGCTCTGTGGCATATCAAAGTTAAGCAAGGCAGAAAGGATATTTTTGTTAACAATCAATATTATGACAAAGAGGTTAACCAGAAAGAGAGTGACAAAGTGCTGTACAGCCTAGCAGAGCAGCAATATGGTTTATAATCTGATTCCCTTCAGGGAAAGGGAACAAAATGATGAAGTGATCTTTGAAAATATTAAGACCTATGGTCTGGCTTCCTAGAATAATGGGATTGTTATTTATCCTACGTATCATGAATATCTTCTTTGACCCTTAAAAAACAGCTACTCAAAACATTAAAGATAAAGAATAAGAAACAGTAGTCATTACGAGAGTACACCTGTAGGTAAGGGAAGGAAGGAAGGCACCTAAGGAATAAAAAGTTGGAAGTAGGTTGCTTTTTACAGCCTTTCTCCAGGACTGCTGATCATTTGTCCCCTCACTTTCTGCTGCCAAACAACAACTCCCCCCTACACCTGCAAGATCAGCACAGGGAAGAAAGGTGGGATCCAGACAAACAGGACCACCATAAAGCAAGTAAAAGAAGCAAAGGTTTACTAGACTGGAAATATGTGAGCCTTAATTACAATATATATGTGTGCACATAGTATATGTAAGTACACATGTGTAAATCAGTACATGCATATATAAAAATATGCTTGCATGCCTGCAAATCTACCCACACAGAGCACATTGAGATGATCAGTACTTGTTACAGTTGATGGAAAGACTATTGTAGTGAAAATAGGAAAAGAAACAAACAAGGAAAGAAAACTCACCCGTATCTGAAGATCTAGGTTCACAGGAAAGACTCCACTGAGGAGGGATCTCCAGAAGAGATCCTTCCTAGGGGCAGTCAGCCCTTAAATGGGGTCTAGGAGAGGTGCAGCCAGGCTCCACCCCTTCTGGTCACACAGCTGAATCGCCTTCACCTGTGCTCCATGGCTGACTCAGTGCTTGCCTCAGGTGGTCAATCAGTGGGTCAGGCCGTGACTCAACAGTTCCCATACAGTACTTAACAAAAAATTCTTGTTAGAGAGGTTGTTACACAGCATAGTAAAGTTACATGGTCACAAAAAGAGGGTTCCTGGTTTTCTTTAAGACCATTTAAGATACGCAGTTTTCTCAAAAAGAGATTTCTGGTTTTGTTGGCACTCTGATTCACTGTTCTGATATTGTGGCGGATGGCTTCATTAGCACAAATCAGCCATGTTTTCTCTTATTATGCTCTAAACCAGCTGTCTCCAGGCTGTGTTTAAGCTGATCAATAGACGATCGTCTTTGTTTACAAACCTCTCAACTGATTTCACCTAGTGTTCACTCTAGTGGAAGAACACATGCACGCCTTTCTCCACTATTGTTTTTAAATGCCTGTTTACTTAAAGGTAGTTTCAAGATGATTTGCTAAGATTCATTCAATTCCCTCTAGACTACTACAGCTCTGGCAAGCCAAGCTCCTGCATAACCCTCTCTGCTTTTCCATTGTGGAAAACGGTGCACAGTTCAGCAGAGGCAAACCCTTCAGCATGCTTTTGTTTCAGTTGAAAAGAATGGTTTTGGTTACTATGTCAATGAGGGAATCAGAGAGCCCCTTGTCGCACCAGGCCATAGCCATACACTGAGGAGGAAGCTAGGAGCTGTCTGCATGCTTCCCACGCACTACGTACAATACAGCGTACCTGAGGCATGGCTGCAGGAGGGCTGTGGGCTGCTTCACCTCAGTGCAGCACATTCACCTCTTCTCCACTTACACCAGATTAGCTTAAATAGCATTAGCTGTGGGAAGTGGCCTGCCCCAGTTCTATCAAAGGAAGTAGAGAACTCATTCTGTGCAAGGGTAGGGTTGCTTTCCTGGGCTACCAGTGTGCACCTGGATTTCAGCAGATTTAAATAGCGGTTTATGGATGGATGAATCATGCTGATTCAGGTTTCATCCAGATGTTCATGATTGGGAATAAGTGTACTTTCAACCAGATGTTCATGATTGGGAATAAGTGTACTTTAAACAAAAAGAACCCTGTAAATATTGCAACTGCAGCAGGTGACCACACTGGTTTTCAACAGCACCTGGAGGCTTCTATTTCCTAACCTATATAGTGTAGCTTTAACTGAGTGAAGGTGAGATGTAATTCTGATGCTGCACTGTGATTCACATACACTTTAGTAAAATAACCTATTTGCCTTTTAGATTGCAACTCCTGGTTTTGTTTCTTTCCATTCATTTTTTCTTCCGTTTTTCTATTTTTCCCTTCCTTTGGTGCATTCTCTCCTCAGTGTTTCACTGCAGGGTGCTGTGCCAGTTATCCAATAAAATTCCGGCAGTAATTCAATCACACTCACTGTGATGTGAATGCACATCATCTTAAAAAAAAAATATATATATATATATATATAAATTGTGATTGAAAAATCAGAAATTTGGTTATGCCAACAGCAAATATCAGATTCTTGTCTTTGGAAGGGAGTGGGAAAGGACACAAAGGCTATTTGGAAAAGTGCAATTGTTCAAATATATTTATAGAAGACAGATCTTTCCCCCCACCACCCACCTCCTGGAAAACAAAGCATCTCGAGCTCAGCTTGTCAGTACCACAGTCACTGCTGACAGTGCACATTACCGCTGTGGAACCTGAGGCTGTTTTAAGGAGTTCTGCTCAAAAGCCCAAAATAGCTGGCAGCTGGCGTCACCCGCTGCAGGGGGCTGAGCAGCAGTGAATGGAGGCAGCCCAAGGCTCACAGGTGGGGCTGTGCTGCAACGGACACCAGTGTGTTTGCTCTACAGACAGTGGTGCACTCAAATATTTAATCACAGACAGACTGCAATTTGTATTTTCAGCTTATTTCAAGGAAAACAGCTTAAATGGACCTGAAGGGGACTTCAGAACGGTGCAGCTATTGGCTGTGACAGTTTCCTGACAGCACAAAGGTTTCCTCCTGGCATTAGCTGGCTGCGGGTAGCCCTGAGCAAAGAACTGCCTTGAGATAGCCCTGCTTGGGACCCTGGCACATCCAGCACAATACATGGCCCTGGGCTATGGGCAAATGGTTTTGTGATCAGTGGAAGTGCTTGTGGTGCTCACGTGGGGTGGCTGTTGGTGGAGGGAAAAGGCTCCCGGCTTTGCTTCAGCACAGCTTCAGCATGGGGATTGAACGCAGCTTCTCTTCAAAATGTAAAGCTGTTGAGAAAATGTCAGAAAATGACAGCTCGGTGACCACATTTTTCAGTCTTAACTGGCAAGTGAAAAGAAACATTAATTGTGTGTTTATGTCATCGCCTCCCACAGCTGACTGTTGCAGAATGCAGCTTAAGGTGGCATTAAAATGTAAGGTGGGTGTTATAATTTGCCTGAAGTACTTTAGCAGTTTTTAGTTTTTGTTCCAAAAGCGATCTGAAAATTCTATCTGCCGTTCTACCCATGTCCCTGTAAATCACCTACATCCTCTGCTATGGAGCTTAGTGCATGATCATAGAAACATAGGGTTGAAAAGGACCGTAAAGATCATCTGGTTTCAACTCCCCTGCTATGTGCAGGGTTGCCAACCACTAGACCAGGCTGCCCAGAGCCATATTCAGCCTGGCCTTGAATGCCTCCAGGGATGGGACATCCATGATGCTTGTTGGTCTGTGTAAGGAACTCATCAAAAAGCAGAAACTTGCTTGATTCTCCTAAAAGAGTCATGTTTCTGGTCTAGTAAAAACCCAGATATTTTTTGCTGCCTCAAAATAGTTCTTCCCAGGCTGGAGTGTGCCTCTGCCCACAGCACCAGGATGCTATGGCTGCACAGCCCAACACTGCCAGTGCCACCCTGAGTGTTGGAGGGTGCCCAGAGCAGCTCACAGCAAACCGAGTGCCACCAAGTTCATTTCCCCCTGTGAATCATCACTCCTGGCTGATGTAGAAAACAGCTGTGCCTGCAAAGCAGAAAACTTAATAGGTCGAGGCATTCTCCAAGTGTTTCCCTCAGATCTTTTCCCTGAACAGCATAGAAGAAATATCCCATTCCTTTCTTGAGGGGTGTAAGCAAAGTGAGTAAATCTGACAAAATATGCCATCCATTCCCTGAGCAGTGAGGTGTAACCCAGATCCTGTTAGCATCACTTACGGTAATGTTACCAGCAAAAATGCTCAGGTTAAGCTCCAGGCTGTGTGAACAGTGTGCACTTTTTGTCCAAAGAGGCAGGTGGTAACAGGGGAATTTGGAAACATCCTGTTTCGTATAAGCATATAGACAATTAAACCCAATTACCTGGTGCCAATATATACTCCTCACTGCATAGCGACAGGGAGAGAGCCTTCCCCAAGGATCCCCAGGTGCTGCCTGTCAGTGCTGAGCCAGCTGAATGATGGGCATCTATTACAGCCACGTCCAGTGGTGCTAAATTTGCTTTTGGCTTTCTGCTAGGCTGCATTTCACCATTTCACTGATTGTGTGGAAGCGATATCCTCTTTGACAATTCCACAGCAAGTGAGCCACAGGTCTGTGGTCTTTCTTTAAATAATTCCCACCCCAGGAAATGCTGTGTCACTTCTATGTTTCACCCTGCCTCTTTCAAATCCCAACTCCTGCAGGTCCTCTGGGGGCTCAGGTCAGTGAGGGGTGACCGAGTGCTGCCCATCGCTAGTAAAATTTTAAAGGGAGAGAGCACAAATATGTAAGTGAAATTTCAGTCTGTCATTCCTGAAACTGGAAGACCTAAGAGGCTAAGAGGCTCTTTTCAAGAATACCTACACCCATTCCATCAGGGGAGGTGTTTTGAGAAGGGTCTCTCACACTGTTGAAGCCTTTAGGCTTGCACAGGAGATCTCCACAGCATGCAATGCAGCTCCATGCCCATTAGGGCCCAGAAGAATGCTGAGTATTTGAAGGCATGTAAAATGATCATGAAGTGCCTTTTACATGCCAGTACAGACCTTTATTTGGAGGCATCTCTTCATCACAAATGTGTTTCCAATGCCATTTATGTTACAGCACAGTGAGAGGTCAGCTTTATACTTTATACTCCTCTCCTGAGCTATATTTTTTCAAGTCAGCATTTATTAGAGCAGAGATGGAAAGAAAGCAGGGTCTTTTACACTGAGCCTGCGCAGGATTAAAGAAACTGCTTATCTAGACAGAGAGAATTGCCACAAGACTCACAAATGGTCTACTGAATTTCTTACTGTGGCTCTGTTAGTGGGCTACACTAAATAGACTCAGAGGAATAAACTCCCTGAGATGTACCACTATGTTTTTACATCCTCTTGCCGATTGACTGAATGATCCCACTGGGGTGTATTCTTTACTTTACTGTTCAAAATCATTTTAGTAAACAAAACAGTAACATGGAGGAAGAAAAAGAGAAAAAATCCCATTATTTTATGTATCATCTTAGCATGGAAACCAGCTGCAAGAAACCCAAGAAGAAAGAACTGCTCTTTACATTTAGGTCACTTCCCACCATAGTGAAAAGGGGCCAACAAAGGTCCCTAATTTCTGCTTGATGTAGCATAGAAAACACCACTCACCCAAGATCCAAGATAAAAGCCTCCACAACCCCCTTAAAAATCTTGTTAATTCATTCATTTCTGATACTTCCAAATGACAAGGTTTCTATCCAATTTAGGTTTGACTCATGTTATCTAATTAGATCAATTAAGGCAAATTATCATCACACTGCAAGTTTGACAGGGTTGTAGTCAAATCTCTGAGCAGAGCTATTGGATGTGAAGTAAGGTACTTAAAATTTAAAGACTATGGCTGCAGTATACAAACCTTTGTGACTGGCAGAATCACACAATCAACCCTTCCAAGTGAGGTTGAGCAGAAGAGACGTTGGTCCAGGTAAGTGCAATGCCTACCAGCCTGCTTTGGAAATAGCCACCCAGCCGGTAAAGAAAGGACAAACGTCCATTGAAGGTACCTTAACTAACTTTTAACACAGAAGTTTACCTGTGTATCCTCAGGTGCATTTCAAAAGGAAGGACTTGCACTTCTGCATGCGTGGCTGTTCTGCACAGCTGACGTATCTGTGTGACCTGGTATATCAACAGTCAACATCCCTTGGGAAAGCTTTGAAGATTTGGATTGGTTCCCTGATTGAATGATGTAAGGGTGGAAAACAGACCATGGAGAGACGGAGGTGAGACAGAGAGAATAAGCAGTGACTGAGTGCCTGGAGTTTCCCTCTGAACACCAGAGGAAAATGTGGAGCACCTGGTCAGGCAAACCATACTTCAGAAGATTTAAAAATAGTGTCTCATTATCTCAGCCTATTTCCTTGACAGAACATAAAGCTGAACATCTTTTTGTTGCTGGTGAATTTCTTTCTCTCTCTCTCTCTTTTTTTTTTTTTTTTTAAATAAAGAAGCTGATAAATCAGGAGGATTAAAGGGAATGGAAAACGATGTCTTCCCAGTTAAACGTAACTCATTATTAATAACCAGCTCTGACTCACAGCACAGGAAATATATTTCTGTGCACGCATGCTATTGTGACACTGCTGAAGCACAAACACTCTGATGTGCGCTGAGCTGCAGCGGAGCCAGGTACCACTGCTCGTGTGTGAAGAAATGTAAAATGTAGTTCTGGCTAAGACAGATAAGGCAGTCAATTTGAGATGAGTTTTTAGCAGTTCTAAAGCAATTCATCTTTTAAAAGCAGATTTACACTAAGGCCATGGTGCACCAATGCAAAGCTTCACATCCCAAGCCAGTCATTTTCTGACATTCCTGACTGCTGATTTGCAGCAAAGAACCAAAGTAGAAGCTAAAATGTTTCAAATACAGATGCATTAAAATGTTTTTGATTGACCTCATTATTTAATTTGGACCTCTTCCTGCTTAGAAAGAGCTGATCGTATCAAGATGTGCCCAAGCCTTTGGACTATTAACCTTGTTTTGTGCCACTGCTGATGGAATAGGTTTTATTATAGGCTGCTTTTCCAGCTGGTTTCACTGGAAACAATACTGCAACAACAATAGTTGTCTTCTACATCGTAGAGTGAATGAATGGATAAATTCTAGAAAATCATCCTTGACAATAATGAACAGTTTGCATCATAAATGCAAAATAACATTGAATGGCAATCCTTTTCTTCCATGTAAGGGAAACCAAATCAAGCATAGGAACAAAAAAAAGGTATTCTTTAAAGGCAGAGAAGCTCAAAAATGGGACCCGGAACATTTTTGAAAGAGAAATACGAAAGATCCCTTAAAAAGTCACTCACCTACTTAACACAGAATTTCCTGTACCTTCATTCTGGCCTGCAAAGAGCTGTTCATGAGGGAAAAACATTGCTGGATTAAGAAGAGCTCAGCAAACCTACATACAAACTCGAATCAAGATAACATCAGGCTACGTGTTTGTTAGCACACTGTTAATTGATGTAATCAGCGACTCTGAAAGTAGAACCACTATATCTTCCCACGATATTTAATTCTTAGCTTGAGTTTCCTCATTCTTTCTTTGCATTTGGATGAATTATCTCTCCAGAGTAGGACTTTTTTTTCACTATAGTTCTACCAATAAGCCCCATTTCTGGAGTCCCTGTTTTTGCCATAATACAGATAAATAAATGACCAATAACACTACCGACAGACAATAAAATACCCTGTTCTGCCTTAGTTGGACAATTTCCGCTCAGGTGCAATTGCTCACATAGGTTACAAATCCACCACAGTGAAGCAGGAGGCTTCTTTAGTTTGCACTGTTGGTGTGTGTCAAATTACTCTGATCATTCATTAATGGGAAACCACTATCAAATGTTGAAGTTAAACAACCAGACCTGACAGAATTCCAAATTCTGTGATAACTCAGGAACTGTGAATCATGGGCTGGAGGGCAGGCACTGGCTTATAACCCTGGGGCTCTCCGAGAAGTATCCCAGGCTGATAAGCTGGCCTCAAGTCATAGATTTTGCAGTTGTTTTTTATATTTTACTGAAATACACATGGAAACCCGTTTTTCTTTGTCACTGTCCACCTGTTTAGTTCACACATATCTGTTTGGTTCCCAGCTATTGTACAGCTAGCATAAATTTCATTTGATTTTGCAATCCATCTGTTTTAGCAGCACAGACTGACACAAACCACTCATTTTTTGCTAAATCATGTTTCCTGTAAGGGGTAAATTTTTACACTCATGACTGCTGTTTTTCAGAGCTGTATATATATATATTCAGAGCTGTATAAACAGGGGCAATCCCATGTAAATTCACCTGCTCTTATTCCTGGACAAATACCGTGCAGCTCTGAAGACACATTCAGATTCTATGACCAAAAGAAATAAGCTGCAAAATTAAGTTTTGGAAAATATTCATTGAAATACCGTGCTGAATATCACCGGAACAGTATCAATGTTCAGCAACTAAGTTCAACTGCTGCAAGTTTGTGAAATAGTTCAGATGAGCAGGGTGGGAACAAGCATATTGTCACCTTTCTCTCTCAGAAAAGAATATTATGAGCCTTGAAGTTAACCAAAATGCTTCTGATTTCGCATATTAATGAAAGAAAAGATGTTCTAGGAAATACTTCCAAAAGATCTTTTCCTTAACTCTTGAAAAGCCTTTCCAAAAATAATTAGTTTTAGTAGGGAGTTTTTGGTTGTGTGTTTTTCACTTAGTGTTGTTATATTCTTGTTAAGGGAATGGGTTGTAAAGCACCTGTTCAGAACGGAGCATGGAGCACCCACTTCCTGTAACAGTTTGTTCTGGAAATGTAAACAAGGTGTGTTCCCAGGATGGGCATTACAAAGCCACAGCTGCTCATCTGTGGCATTCTGTTGTTTCTCCATTTTTCTCCATTTTCTGACCTAGGCTTTCCACAAGCTGTCTAAGAAAACATCAAAAGACAAATACAGATGCTATCACAATAAATTCTGTCCTTTTTTAGAATTTTGCTTCCAAATGTTTGTCCAAGGTCTAATTTGAGGTCAAGATACCCATCAGGGTCACTCCTACCTCAGCTGCCAAAGCAATGCTTCCTCTTTGCACTTCCCCGAGCCTTACATCACCAGCACCACTGGGATTCCCCGTGGTGGTGCAGCCTGTGGTGGTGTTGTCTTTTGCTCCCTAAACCCTGCTTGGGATAGTCTGGGAGAAGGGACAATCCCTGCCCCCCCTGCCTACCCCCAGAATGGGGTTTCCACCTCCTGGATGACAAGCGAGAAGTTCGGCTTGACAGGTGGCACAGAAGACTCTCAGAGCTGAAAGCATTATGATGAACTAGCAATAGGACAAGAAGTAGTGGCCATAAATTGTGCCAAAGGAAATTCAAGTTGGATACTAAGAAAAAATTATTCTCAGAATGAGTGGTGATACATTAGAACAGGCTGCCTGGGGAGGTGGTGGAGTCACCGTCCTTGGAGTTGTTTGAGAACTACACAGATGTGACACTGAGGGACATGGTGTAGAGCTGTAACAGGCATGGGCTGATAGTTGGACTAGATGATCTTAGTGGTCTTTCCAACCTTAATGATTCTCTGATTCTAGGGATGGAAAGAGAAAACAGAATTTCCTCTCCTAGAGAAGATGCATGGTTTAATGGGATCATCTAGATCTCCGAATGTCTTAAAATAAAATTGGGCATAAGTCAGGGATGTGTATTACAGAGATTGCCAAAGGCAAAGGTGGACTGCCTTTTAAAAGTTTTACACCTATCTATGTGCATTACTCATGATTTCAAATCCTCAATAAATAAACAAAAGGTGAGCCATCACCTTTGATGGCTCTCCCTTTTGCTGTTTTTCTCCTGGCACTTCCTAAGAGTTTGAGATAAATTTCAGCCTTTTAGAAGCATGGCTCTTTTTTCACATGGTTAAAGGGAAACGAAGAAAGTTAACCACGAAGCCAAAACACAGAAACCAAGAAACCAAGCCAAACAAATCCAGCATTTATCTTCGTTTCACAGCTCATTTTTCTAAGCCTACTCTGCAATTTGGGGAGCTGATCCAGTATTTTCAGTCAATAAAAATGGCTCTGCTTGTCAAAAATGGTATTTGAAGCACGTGGGGAAAGTAAGTCCAAAGCACATTGGCCTTCTCTGTGAGGTCTGCCAGGACAGGAAAGTTTTAGAGAGAAAATTGTAGTATTGTGTGGATAGATGCATGACTGCTGTGCCTTGCTTCTGTCTTCTACAGTTCATTAATAACAAGCCTGCCTTTTTTTTTCTTTTTTTTTTTTTTTTTTCCTTTTTTTGAGTTTTCTAGCTTTTCTACGCAGATGGGTGTTCTTTAAGTTCAACAAAAATCCAGGTAACTGAGTGGAACTGCTCAGAATACCCAATTAGCATGCACTAATTCTCATCTCACTCTCTCCTTCTCCACTAAGGCATGTTTGCAACGGTAGTGCTAAGCAACATGAGTTTGTTTTATCATCTACAGATTTTATCATTAGCACAGTCATTAATATAAATGTATAGTCACTAGGAATTACCAGGAATTAGAGATAATACGTAGCAGATACTTCACTAATCTTCAATTTTCTTTTTAACAATTATTCAAACCAGCACTGTAGGGTGAAATCTCACTCAGTAGGCCCTGGCCTGCAGCTGATAGGCTCCTGTAGTTCCATTAAGTACCAGTAAGACTCCAGCGGCCACTCTGGAGTCCCTCTGAACGCTGTCACTGCATTCATAGCAATGCTTCGTACTGCCCCTAGATATTTTATCACTGAATCATAGAATCATCTACGTTGGAAAAGACTTTCAGGATTAAGTCCAACCTTAAACCTGATCTGCTGAGTCCCATCACTAAACCATACCCCTTAGTGCTTGGGACTGTTCTTACCCTTTACAATTTAACTGTGAAACCCATCAGCAAGCTTGTAAATGAGAGCATTGTGGCTGAAAGCAAAATTTATCTATTTAAGTGCCACGTAGATGTTTAATAAAAATGAAAAATATTTTATGCTGTACTGAAGAAAGTGTTCTCAAAATAGGGGGCAAAATCATGGAACCTGGTAACACTTAGCGAATGCAGCATTTCTAGGGATCTGGAACTGATTTGCACTGATGCATCCTTCCTGGAGGTAACAGCCACATGAAAACATTTATACAGCAGGAATGAGATGTAAATGTACTAAATCTTCATGCTGACTCCTTTCCAATTTGGAACTTTTTATGTGCTTTATTATACAATGTCCAGTCCAGGTGTCTGAAAATAAGAATTTGTTCCTGAAGCAGGAATGAAGAACCAACATTTGTGTCACGTTGCATACGACCACACTGCAAGATGAGTTTGTGTGAATTAAAATCATGTGCTGCCATCACATCATGTTACTTGAATAAAAACAGTGAGGGTTTCCTAAAAAGGTGTCTAAGTAACTCCTCACTGGATTAATGATGAAATTCATCAAAATGAAAACCTAAAGACAGCTCCCCTTGTCCCTGCTCCAGGAACTTTCTCGTGGAAACAAAAATGTGAAAGACTCCACATGAGAGTGGTGCTCAGAGTGCAGGTAGCCAAAGGCATGTGATTTACAAGAGTATTCCTTTGATGAAGCAGCGTGCCAATCAACTCAGGCAGTATGGCTGTAGAATTGCCCTGATTTATGAGTTACTTTAAATCTTGCTTTCTGCTGCTCTGCATATTGCCAAAACAAAGATATTGCATCTGTTTCATGTAAAATTCCTAATTCAAGCTTACACCCAAGCTTCAAACCAGTTTTGAGAAGTGAGAAGAAATAAGCCAGCACTTCATTGCTTATATTAAAACGAATAGCATTTTTGAAATAATATTTGTCAGTGTCAATACTAAGTTTTCAGTATGGTGACTATGAAAAATCGCTCAGGATATTATTTTCCTAAATTATTTGGCACATAATAAATTATTTTAAACAATTTGGGGTAAATCAAGCAGTTAAGTGCAGTTTGATGCCACCACAAATGGTGTCTTTGCACACCAATTACTGTACTAACTGTGATACTATTGTTGTCCATACCACTTTAGACTGTAGGGAGGTTATAATTCAGTTTTAATAGTTTAAAACAATTCTTTGCTATACCAATGACAACATTGCTTGTTTTCATTTAGTATGTTGTATTTTGGAATGCACAAATAATTTATTTAAATAAAAGTATATACAAATATGATGAAGGAAAAACTCTACAGAGTTCGGTACAATGGCTGCATGCACTGGGAATGATGCTATGATTTGCTTCAGAGGAGTGAAGTATGAATTGAAAACTAGGAAAAATTTGGATGGTGTGCTGCAAATCCCATCACCACATCGAAGGGTCTTCAAACCTGAAACATATTATGAATAGAAACCTATTAAACACATTTTAAAGTCCTTTCTGGGAAATTCAGAGTTACAACTACTCAAAAATTTTCATTTTAATAATACCACCAATAAGGAATACATATCCACATTTGCAGCACAAGACTCCCATCAAAACAGATGAACCTTGGATGATCAAAAGTCTTGTATACTATATTGAAATATTTTAAGAGAGCTTTTTAGCTTTTAATCAGGAGTAAACAGTTTCCAAAGAGAATGGTGCCAAACAAAGCCACATCATGCTTTCAGCGTCTTCAAACAAAACTGAAGTAACCATCCAATATGTTATCATTGTATTCCACTGCTTAGTATCAAACATTTGAAATACATGTTGAAAGCAGTTCTGAGAGCAGGATTTGATCTCCCTGCTTATCCTGGCTACACAGAAAGATATTCGACAAGTTACCACTGAACATGGAGAGAGATACACGGAAATAGATTTGCCATCGTTTCTGCCATCTAAATATTGGGTGGCTAGTCTTACCAAACCATCTAATCTGCTCTACAGTCACTGGAGAGACACCAACACCCTGAGAGGGTAGTTAAGCCTGCACATTTGAGGATGGAGTGGCTCATATGAGAAAGATCCACCTCTCCTGTTGACTACACAAGGAACTCAACAGCTCCTTCACATGAAATACTTGAGTTTCACAGAAGCAGAATGCATACTGCTACTGAGTCATAACTCCACAGGATCCACTAGATCAGAAAAACAACATCTCACTTTTTTGTTATAAGAACTTACTTTTACTCAGGTCAAAGCACCTCCTTTTTTCAATTCTGTAACTTCCTAACTTTTACTTGATTTCTGTAAGAAAATCTTTAAACATTTTTTGGATGCTCTGACATATGATATTTTAGTCAGTGAAAGTGAAGTGCTGAATTCAGCCAGACATGCTGAACACAGTTAAGCTGTTTCTTAATACCTCAGCGTTCAGCTTCATCTAAGATATACGATGTTTTAGAATATCATTAAAGTTTAGAATAATACCAGCCTGCCTTCAATTCATTTAGCTTAGTTTTCTCTAGGAGGAATGCTTATACAGACACACTGTACATCAAACGTGTGTCCAACCTGTGGGGCTCCCCTAGTTTCACTATGAGTTCTCAAACCCCCTGGAAAATTTCCACTAAGTCAGAGAAAGGTACTGATGTCTTGGAGAGAGTAAGCTCCTGATGTGTCATCAAACTCAGGGCTGGATAGAAAGAAGACATGATTATATCTTCACATGGGGGTAAAAGCTGGAATGGGGTGAAGAATCCATACTGTGTTTTATCCTAGAAAACATATCCATAGGACACTAAACATCATTGTTCCCAGTACTCACATAATTGTCATCAATGAATGACAAACATGTTTTTTTTTCTCAGTTTAAAGTGCTGTTACAGGGGGGTATGAGATAAAAATCTGTTTCTCATCAATTCCTGATCTTAAATGCAGACTTGTTTGTTATTTCGCTCATGAGTCTTAGCTCCCTGGCGTGTTATAAATAGTATTATTGAAACAATAACAACCATAAAATTTTGTTGTAAAGGGGGGAAAATTACAGAGAGTATTAGACTTTGTACTACCCTCTGTGTTGCCTCAAATTCACGGCAGCGGAAATTTCCCATTATGTGAGGATTCTGCCTCCTCATTACAAAACACAAAATAGTCTCAAGCATTTCAATGTACTCCAGGCAGTTTTTTACATAAGCATATGCAGATAGAACCATTTCCCAACAGCTGTGGTTAGTCATCAAGCCTTAAGTCAACATTCTTCCTACACATGGATCCGCAAAGCTGATGGACACTCCACTGACAGCAAAGTTTTGGTCACCTCTTGGTGACATCACCATCCCCAAAGTCCAGTGCTACAAACTATTACAGTTAATTAATTAACTAGTTTAATTGAGCTTTTGCACAATGGATGGAAGTGCAGAGCTTGGAGACTCGTGAGATGGGTGCTGCACAAAACATTTATTCCTGCAGCAGTGTTAGCAGCAAGCTTCATACTTTCAGCAAAGTCCTAAACTGAGCTTATTCGTGATTTTTTGTGACTGAATGTTTTCTTTTACAAGAAAATAAAAATAAAACCCCCTGTATTTACTTTTTCAGCATAGGCAGAGTAAGGGAAAACTTTCACAGCTGCATAAATTGTGGTCACCACTACAGTATCTTACATTGTAATTTCAGTGTCATTACTTAATTATACATTATACATTTGAAATTCCAGTGCTGTTCAAAACACCACTGCTCTTCCAAACCAAGTGCAAGTGGAAATACAAAGGCCTTTTTTCCCCCCACTTTATGAAACATTAGGTACAAAACAAGTGTGAAATACTGTATTTTAAAGAACACTCATAGCTATGCATTTGTAAATAAACATATCTGCACATTTATCACTCGTCACACTTCTTTAAAGGGGAAAAATGGCAACTTGTGGAGTAGGAAATAAATAAAAATATGCCATCTTTGGGGATCCAGTGTGTAAGTGAATCATCATCCGGCATCAGTGCACGATTCTGTGCAATACAGTCCAGTAAAGGGCAAGACTTACAGAATGCTTCCCCTCCTTCAGCCAGCAGGTTCTGCCTGCTCTGAAAATCAGGAAACAAGGAGCTTGGACTATATTGTACCTGGGAAAGCATTTCTTGTATTGATAGAATGATTCTAGTTCTTAACAAAGAAGTTGAAAATGTGTGTAAGGATATGTTTATCCAGCTGTTGGTGGCATGTGTTTTCTCCCTGTGCAACATGGTTAATGATAACAAATAGGACTGTTAAATCTAAGTTAGAAATAAAGCCACTATAAAACTTCCTCAAACATACCGGGATCTAGGAATGTTTTCTGTGCTTTCCCTCAACAAGAGGTCTGAGATCAGCGTCTCTGGGCTTGATCTCTTTCCGTACCTAAGAAAAAAGAAAAAAAGTATATTTTTATTTATCTTGATATTTAATAATGAAGATTAAGCAGAGAACTATGAGGCAGAAAAAAACCTAAATACAGCTGATATAAAAACAACTTTGCAGCAAGTATTTTAATTAAATTGATCTACTCATGTTAGAAAATGTTCTTCAGTATTTCTTTTAATATATATTTTTGTCAATTGTTACCTGATAATATTGAGCAATTCTATGTTTCTCAATTTGATGGATGTTCCTGAATATTCGAGGACCTTGATCCTTACTGATCTGAGCATGAAGGAGGAAGCAGTGCATGACAAGACCTCTGAGCATGTCATTCTTGCCCACAAACCCAGTTCCATCATCTCATTAATTTTTCTCATTCTTTTACATGCTGTTGTATCCTTCATTAGAAATCACATGAATGTAGAGTCAAATTTATCTATTATATGAACAGTACACAAAATTCATGCGTGCCATTGTGTCTGAAGAACTGGCCGAGATTTTTAAAAGCTAGCTAGTACATTTGGAGGTGCACTACGTACCAGATTCAGTCATAAAAACTAAGCTGCCCCAAGGCAATAACCACTCCTGAACTGCGTGGCTATGGAAGAGAGAACAGCCATCAGAATCAGAGTTCTTTGGTTGAATATTGTCTGCTACTTCTGTCTTATACTTACACAATGGCTGTCTGTTGTTTCTTTTTCTAAAATCAAGGATATATTACCAACAGTTTGTTCAACAGTTCAATTACAGCAATTCCTCATTCTAGGAAAGAATTTCCTCTCTTTTTCTCAGAAAACAGAAGCAACACCAAACAGCCAGCTTGAGAGACACTTACTCACCATAAGAACTCATTAGATTACCAGTGATAACTGTAACCAAACACTCCTTAGGTTGGAAGGAATTAAGATTGTAACTTGTGTATGTAATTAGTCTGAATCACAAAGTACATTAACAGATAATAGCTTTGTGAACATCACTTGAGTGAAATTCTAGCTCCAGAGAAGTCAAAGGTGCTATCAAAGACTTACATTTTATCCCTTGCTGTCAAGATAGTTCTCCAATGGCTTAATTAATTTTGGGGAGGAGGGCAAGTTTTATCAATTGATGTCTGATTTTCCTGAAAACTGGACACATTTCTCACTTTATCATTTTATTTCTCTTTGTATTACTGCCTCACCTTAATCATTTTAGACCATCATATTTGGTCCAGAAAGACAAAGTATCAAATTCAGATTTTTAAAACAAATTTCTCAACCTATACTGACTGAAAGGTTAAATGCTATTACAGTAATGCAATCAAGCGTGATGCTGAATAAAAAGCCATACACTCTATCACCATAAAGGGATTTCTTTCCTGTTCCCTACTCCAATTAATAAGGATATGACCATGGCTTCAACTGAGGGGTAATCTAATTTGCCATTGTTTTTTAAGAAATTTATTTAACAAATCCAACAGCTTGCTCCAGCAGCTCACGTTTGGGCAAAAAGTCTCACTAACCTCTTGTAAAGTTTTCTCTGAGCAATAGGTAGCAACCTTCAGTAATCAGAGATTTGCTCAAACAGTGAAGAAGACTCTTGGAGACACACACATTATATGAGTCCCTCCAGCATGGCAAGACCAGAGCTGCTACCTATACAGGACAGCCCCACCTTGTCCTGAAACAGCAAAGCTGCACAGCAGGTGTTCCTTGGATGCACCAACTGGTGTGACTAAGGAGCAGCTGTTCTTCCTACTTCAGGTGCCAAAGCTTCCAGTCTACCCCATAATTTTGCTGCTGGGAAACAACCATGGTACAGCCGTAATGCAAAGAGGTCATGAGCAGTTGTGAAAGCAAGGCCTCAGTGCAGATGTTCTCTCTTCTTTCAGCTGCTTCGTGCTTGCTCTGTATCTTTGATGCACAGCTCTGAGACAACACAAACGCAGACATCCATGCCTTTTTTTGGTGTTTGGAAAACATGAAAGGAAGAGGGCCTGTTGGTTACAGTGTGCGCATGTAGCACCAAGCAGCAGGAGAAAAGATTCAAAGAAAGCAGGGCTCTGAAGAAAGCTCTCAAACAGTGCAGCACAGGGGTATGATGCAAGGACATGGGACATTTTGGAGGACAGCAGTGGGATTAATGCAAAGACACGTGGACGTCTGCAGTGCAGGAGTCTGCAGCTGTGCTGGTCATCTTAGGTTCTCTTCATCATCAGTGAAGATCTGAAACCTTGTAAACAATGGATTTCATCTGAAATGAGGAGTCTGAAGCAGGCCAGGAGTGCAACAGGTATCTATTTCCCTCAGATCACCTCACAGGAGTACAAAGCTATGTATGCTATGACTAAAGCCAAATGAGATGGGATGTGAAGGAGAGGAACCCTAAAGGAGAGAGACAAGGGCAAAAGTCAAGAAGAGAAGGAGGGATTGGAAGAAGCTTCACAGGAGCAGGGGTGAAGATCCCGTGGATCTTGGTCACTCACAGAGAATGACACTCAAATGCCAGAAGCAGAAGGCTAAGCCAGAAGGTTGTCCATGAGCACATAAACGTCAAACAAGAGTAGACAGATAAACTGAAGAGACAAAAAAGCACTGATCACAATCCTTGCTGCCCGTCCCGCAGCAAGCAGCCTGTGGACCTGGCCCAGCCCCAGCGGCCTGCTCACATGGGGTGAGCCTGGGCCCTGACACCTCCCCACAGCAGGGCTGGCTGAACAAGCACCCAGGGCAGAGCCAAACACTGCAGCGAGAGACAGCTCTGAGCACCTCTGCTGTAACAGACCAAGTGATGCACATGTTTACATCAGAATGCTTCTAAAGACAGCAGTTCATTTTGCAAGTGACTGTCACTGCTGAAGCAGGAGCTCTGTCACCTTATTTCTCTGCTGCTAATTCACCACAGAACAGAAAGAGCACAGTTCTGGTTGTTGGAGTGTTTGTTTCCAAGCTTTCTAGACAGCTTTAAAATCAAGTTGTTGTTGTGACTTTATCTGTCGGTTTTCTTTTAAATCCAGGTCAATCCTGGATTGATGGAACCTGAATGAGAAAACTGAAATTCTGAATTGTTTTGTCTATTGCCAACAATAACTATTCTGTTCATTTCAGAGCCTAAATACAAGTGAAAGCAGTCTCAGTCTTTGAGCTGTGTACTTGCAGCCAAGTCATAAGCAAAGAAAGCCAGGCAAAGTTAAAGAAGCACTTGATCTAGTGGTTGGCAGCCCTGCTCATGGCAGGAGGTTGGAGCTAGATCTTTTACGTCCCCTCTGACCTAAGTCATAGTATAATTCTACGCTTCTACATTTCTATACTGGAGGATGAATATAAAAGGAGGGGGTTGTTCAGCCTTGTACCTTTTAAATCAGAAACAGAATCAAAAAAAGGTGGAGACATGAAACCAGCCTAGAGATCCCAGTGCATGCAAGAGAAAGGGGCAGCAGCAGGAACAGATTATTTTAGCAGTCATCTGACAAAAAGTTACAAGAGCACAGAGCAACGCACAGAAACACACTGCACACACAAACAGCTGTGAATATTGCTTTAAAAGTCCAGGACTGAAGAACCATAATGTTATCAGCCTCCTCATCTCTGTTATGGTATTAGCACACAGACAGACAATGTCATGGGTTTGCTGGGAAAGCTCTCAGCTACACCATAACCTCCCCTCTGATTTAACTCTTCAGACTTCTACAGGGACAAATGCAAGCCTTATTATAGATCTCTCATCTGGTTTTGATATTAAACAAATATCAAAGGTCTTGTGTCACGCACAGTTTAGGGACCTCAGGGAATGCTTCTATTAATCAGTCTGAACTGGACAGATGTTAAGAACATAATTTTATAGCACAATGTTAACTTTTCTCAGCCTGAGCCTTCAGCACCCCTTTAAGCAGCACAGTGACCCTCTGAACACCAGCATGGGGCAAGGCAGCTTTAGGTCACACTCTTCTCTTTTAGCTTGGGCTCAAGTTCTCATTTATAGTCTTGAGAGTTTTTGTCAGACTACTGGGGTTTGGGGCATTCACTGCTCTATTAAGTAGCTGACAAAGCGCTTCAACTCCTACAACTTCTCAGCACAGAGCACTTTTTCCCAGTGAAACCTTCACTAGTCAGTGGCAGCGACACAAGAGTGAAACAGCTCCTACTGCCCTGCCTCATCCTCCCCAGGATTAGTTACATTTTCTCTCGATTTTGAGGGGGACTCTCCCCATGCCCACTGCCCCGTGGCCACACTCCTGCCCACCAGCCCGTGTGTGCCAGGTGCCAGAAAGGGCTGAAGGAGAGGATGCAGCGTCGAGGCAGGTGGAAATCCACCTCCGCACCCAAGGAGCGCGGGCACCACATCCTAACCTCCACCGGGTTTTCCTGAAGGAACTCAGGTGAGACCTCCAGCCGCGAGGGGCATCTCACTCCCCTCCCTCCCGCCTCGCCCCAGGAGAAGGGCAGCCCAGCGAGCGGGGAGGGGGACGCTGCCGGGCCCGCCGCCTACCTCTGCCTGGTGATGAGGTTGATGTAGTGCCTCAGAGCCGAGTAGTATCTGGCCATGTCCTCTGCGGGAGCGTCCTCGCCGGGGCTGTCCGGTTTGGAGGGGTACGCTTCTGCCAGCGTCCCCAGGCAGACCAGCAGCGACAGGGCGAAAGTCAGCACCGACACCCACAGCCTCATGGTGCCCTGCATCTGGACGGCGAGCGGGGGAGAGCGGCCGTCAGCGCCCGCCTCGACGGCAGAGCAGCGCGGCCGACCCCCGGCGCGCAGCCCCGCGACCCCCGTGCCCGCGCCCACCCCGTCGCGGTACTCACGGCGGCGGTTGCAGCGGAGCGGCTCTGGGCGAGGCTTGGCTCTTCTTGCCCGTGGGTCGGGGCTCCCGAGTGTGGGACTCCGCGCCTCGCCGGGGTGTTTTAAGGCTTCCCCGGCAGGCAGGAGGGGCCTTGGGCGATCACGCCTCGTCAGCCCCGGCCCCCCCTGACAAACCTCCTCCTGCGCCCTGCCCCGGGAGGGGCACCGGGCGGGGCCGGGCGCCGCCGCCGTCCCCCGCATCACGAGCACCGGCAGGGGAGCAAATCCCGCTCCGGGGTACCCTCCGGCCCCGGGGGTCCCCCGATGTGGCTGTCCGAGAGCGGCAGGGAAGGGGGAACCGGGGCGGGAGGAAGCGTACCCCGCCCCTGTGGCATCGGGGGGATCCCAGCCTGGATCTGCTTAGCGGGATGCTGCCCGACCCAGTGCCAAGGAAGCGTGGAAGAAGGTTTTGAGGTTTGCGGCATCCAGAAATGCCAAATCAGTGCCCCAGGCTCAGTCGTTGCCCCCACTAAATAAATACACCTCGAGGGTTACCTGCCCAGGGAACTGGCAGCAATGAAACTGTCACTGTGCACTCACTGCCGGGATGGCCCTGCGTACCCATGGCTGCCTTCTGATATACCATCCTAAATCTTATTGTTATTGTTATGTTTCTGTGCCTGAACAACACACCACAGCAAACAGCCCACCAGTGTCATGGGATCCTGCTCTGACTCGCGGTGGTTGCCCCCTGCTGAACGGCACATGACAGCTTCTCACAGGACGAAGCTGACGGACCCATCTGTCCAAGGTGCCTGATTTTGGGGTCTCTTTAAACTTGCCCAGTCCTTGAGTCCTTAAAGAGAAATGGGCACCTTACAGCGAGCTAACCCCTCACACAATGGAGCTCTGAGACAAGGCAGAGTTCGAGAAACCTTTGGTCAGTGCTCTCAGAAATATGGTTTGAGTTTAGGGTGGTGCTGTGTGGAGCCAGGAGTTGGATTCAGCAATCCTAGTGAGTCCCTTCCAGCTGGGGGTACTCTATTGTTTTGTGATTCTAAGCAGGGTGGGCATCCTCAGCAACATGTCCTTCTGCACTGACAGCAGCAGAGTGCTGACGATGCGTAGGGTGAAGCCAACTCAGACAAAGTTTCTGAATTCGTTGAGGAGTTTGGTGGAGTTAGCAACTACTCATACATATTAGTAAAATTGAATTAATTCTTTAGAAACAGGTAATTTGATTAGTGTCTTGATGACCAATGACTAATTCCAGTTAGAATGACAAATCATGACTCTAAACAGATCTTATTTTTGCTGTAATTTGAAGGTAAAATAACAACCGCACAAGTAAGAATATCAGACATACTGACAGAAAGCTTTAAGACATCTTCTAAAATTGTATTATGCATATACTACATCATAGGTATTCATTGCTATAGTTATTAATATATGTAGTTACTGCTTTAATGCTCACAGAACATATTTTGAAAAACAATAATCAGGCAAGAGTAAAGCTGGAAATCATTTCCATCACTCTACATTGCCCCCAAAACCCTTATCAAGTAAATGACTCCTGCAGCATGTGAGGAAACTCACTGGTCTGTGTCCATCTCAAGCCATGGAAGCAAAGAAAATTCCAAAGCTCTTAATGTCAAAATGTTTTGAACTCTTCGTGACTCAGTAGTGCTTTGGCCACAAGCATTACAGCAAGACTGCAGCTCTCTTTTATCAAATGCTGCCTGAAGAATTTTAATTCATGGGAGGAACTTTCCATGGCATAGCCTGAGACTCCAGCTTCTGAGTGCAGCACAGCCGAGGACAGGGTGACACCGTGCCCCACCATGTGGCCTTGCTGCACCCCATGCACTCTGTTCCCCCAGCAGCAACACTGCTGCAGCACCACTAAAGAACACTGAAGGTGTTCATGTTGACTCAACACAAAATCATAGAATCATTAAGGCTGGAAAAGACCGTTAAGGTCATCTAGTCCAACCACCAACCCATCCCCACCATGCCCACTGACCATGTCCCTCATTGCCACATCTGTACTGTTCTCAAACACCTCCAGGGACAGTGACTCCATCACCTCCCTGGGCAACCACTGCATCACCACACTGTCACAGAAGAATATTTTCCAGATATCCAACGTGAACCTCTTCTGGTGCAAATTGAGGCCATTACACCTCATCCTATCACTTAAATACCTGGAATAAGAGGCCAACCCCCACCTTGCCACAACCTCCTTTCAGGCAGTTGAATAGATATTAGGTCTTCCCTGAGCCTCTTCTTCTCCACACTGAACAATCCCAGCTCCCTCAGCCTCTCTCCATAAGAATTGTGCTCCAGACTTTTCACAGCTTCATTGCCCTTCTCTGAACATGGTCCAGAGCCGGAACTGAACACAGTACTCGAGGTGCAGCCTCACCATTGCTGAGTACAGAGGGAGGATCTCCCCCTGCTCCTGCTGGCTACACTGTTTCTGACACAAGACAGGATGCCATTGGCCTTCTTGGCCACCTGGGCACGCTGCTGGCTCATGTTCAGTTGTATGTCCACTATCACCCCCAGATCCTTTTCCTCTATAGCTTTCCAGCCACTCTGCCCCAAACCTGTAGCATTGCATGGCATTGTCGTGACCAAAGTGCAGGATCTGGCACTTGATCAGAAGGAGTCTGATCCCTGTGATGCTGCAAATGTGAACAACTGTGCTTTACTTCTATCACTTTACCAAATCCAAATCTTGCACCCATCTGGTTTGTCAGCTCTGAGGGGTGCAGGGGACCAGCAGGGACAGCACTGCAGCCCAGCACAGCAGGAAGACATGCCATCGCCACAGTACTCCGCTCCAGCCTGGCTCTGCCACAACCACCTCCCGTGCCCTCAGCTCTGGACGTGACTTTCTCACCTTTAAACCATTTCACAAGCGTCTCCCAGTCACGCCTGTGTGGGGTGCCAAACCATACCACTTACTGCATAACTTCAGGATATTAATTCTTGTACAGTTCCAGCATTCAATTTAGGAAATCCCAAGTGATTAACACAACATTTTAAACCAAATGATTTAGGAGGAAATTGTTCCACTGTTAACTCCTGCTGCTGCTCTCAGCATTCCCACACAGGCTGTAGCCTGGAAAGACGCTCTGTCCTCCACAGTGCCGATTTCTGCAGCAGTGCTGAAGCACTGCTCGCTGTCAGAGGTGTGCATACACCCTATGCTGTCTTTCAGGATTAAGAAGACACTTTAGAGATTTCTTGAGGATGGAAACTTTTGCGTTTGAATAGAGAGCAATGGAGGGTACATCACTGTGGGGAAAAAGTGAGAAGGAAGATAACAATCAGATGTAATCTGTGTTTTAGTGACATGGTATGTAAAGATTCAAGCTGATTAGCCTACAAATATCAGACAACACCATGTACGTGAAGATGTCCAACACATCTTTCCACAAGCAGCATAAAGGTGTAATAAAATCACGTCATTTATTAATGGCAATATATATGATTGCATTAAAGCGTGTTCTTTGCCACAATTAAAACTAAATGTAGTATTATTAAATTTAGAAACAATATTAATTATAGCATGCTTTTTGTGGTATTCACTGAATTAAAGCTTTATTATTATTATCATTATTATTATTATAAATACACACTATTACATTTGGATTAGTTGATCTTAGTGATCTTTTCCAACCTTAATGATTCTATGATTGTATGATCAGTGATCTTGAATTACCATTCTGTAACAGCCCACTAATAGTCCTTGTTTAAAATACAAGAACAAGGCATCTGCAAGTACAAAGAAAGCATTACAAACTGGAGCCGCCAGGAAGATAGATGAGCTACCAGGGATCTGGAAATGGCAGATTCTATCATCTGATGTTGCCTGCACTCTTGCAATTAAAATGTCTCACTAAAGGTCTCCGTAGCTGAGCAAATTGTCCAGAAATGCTTAATCTTTGGGACTGGAAGTTCAGTCAGATAAGCACTGTATAATTATTCGGTAGTCACATGAATTTATCTAAACCTATTTGGACAGAAAATTGACCTGCTGATTTACCAAATCTCTCTCGCACACTTTACAGTATTGCACATTTCAGTCTGCTTAGAAACACTTTCAGAATAGCTTCTCACTGTACTTTGATGCATCACACCAATATACATTGCCAGACTTTTACAGGCTCCTTTCAGTGCTCTTATTCAGCTGTGCATAGCAGTAAGAGTTGAACAGAACATCTTGTAATCCCAGAGCAATGACCCCTCCTGGCAATTTGGTAATAGCACTGTTTTCAAGAACTGTATTTGTGAATCCAGTAAATGTTAAGAAGGTTCATTATGTTCCACCAAAATTATGGTTCTGGCTGAAAACAAACTGCATGAAAACAGAAGACAAAGGAAAATCCAGTGATAAAACCAAAAGCCCATCTGTCCTCTCTTCAGTAGCACCTAGAATGGGTTTCTAAAGCTTTCATTCAGAACAGGAAAAGCACGCTACTCTGTTTGCTCAGTCTACTTTCCCAACTTGTAGAAAACTGTGCTCCAGGGACATTTAAGAGGGATGGCCAGCAGGGCAAGGCAGGTTATCATCCCCCTCTGCTCTGCCCCTGTGAGGCCTCATCTGCAGTACTGTGTCCAGGCCTGAAGCCCCCAGCACAAGAAGGACATGGAGCTGCTGGAGCAGATCCAGAAGAGGACTACAAAGATGACCAGAAGGCTGGAGCACCTCTTTGAAGAAAAGTTGAGGGAGCTGGGCTTGTTCAGCCTGGAAAAGAGGCTGTGGAAAGACCTCACTGCAACCTTGAAGTGAGCTTATAGGCAGGAGGGAAATCAACTTTTTATATGGGTAGAGTGACAGGACAAGGGGGAATGGCTTTTAGCTAAGAGGAGAAATTCAGGCTAGACATCAGGGGGAAGTTCTTCACTGAGACAGCGGTGTGGTCCTGGCACCGGCTGCCCATAGAAGCTGTGGGTGCCCCATCCCTCCAGGCATTCAAGGCCAGGTTCAAGGCCATGGGCAGCCTGATTTGGTGGGTGGCAGCCCTGCCCATGGCAGGGGGTTGAAACTGGATGATCTTTAAGGTTCCTTTCAACCCAAGGCATTCTACAGTTCTATGATTCTTGACTCTGTAACTTCGCAACTTAGCAGCCCTCCTTGGCACGGACCACTTCTGGCAATGCATGAACAGCTCCCATACAACCACTTGACTGTAAGCTGCAGAACTAAGATGGAATAAATTGTTATTTAAGTCTATGTTGTTCAGGTTGAAGGCCCTGCAAAAATTTGACTCACAGTCATTGCAGCATATGGCTAGAAATCAGAAAAACAAAGCCTGGTTTCAGTGGAATCTTAACATGAAAGCTGTTGGGTGTTGGTTTTTTTTCTGAAAACACAGCCAGAGATACTTCTGAAATGCCACAACAAGGTCAGAGGGCCATCAGCAATTGTCCCGGGGACATATGGTAAAAAGCTCTGTTTTGGCATGAAAGCAATGATACTCAAATAAGCAGCAGAACTATAGGCAGTACTTGCAACTATAATGACATTTGTTTTGCAGCACCTTCTTTTCTTTTGTACTCCCTCAGGACAAAAGAACTACAAAGAGAAATTACTGGGATGGAGATCAGAATGCAACCTCTGGGAACGTGTCTACTGCTGAGACCAAAGTCAGGAAGGAACAGCTTACGAGAAGGTAGTGGTATAAAGCAAATGAATCAAAACAGTGTTTATATCAGAAACAGAAATTTATCCTCACTGAAAGAAAGTGATTTTTTGTTCATGTAAGATGAGGAAGTTGGCAAAGCTGTCATGACTTAAAGACAACCAGAATTACTAGAAATAACCATTCTCTGCCTCAGAGTATGTCTTGACTTCAATCCTGTTAAGGAGGGAAATTGGAGAAAAAGTGAGAGCAGCCCAAACAGACTGCATTGTGAGATTGTGCTGAGATGACTCTGCCTAAAAAGGCAAATGGCAAAAACTTGCCTGAAACACAAGAGATAGCAGAGGTTGATGGGATTGTGCCAAGGACTGAAGAAATCCAATCATGCTCACACAGAGAACAGTCACACAACTTACCTGCAGGGAATAAATCACAGAGGCAGATATACAAAAGACATCTGCAAAGGCTTCTGAAAAACACTCCTCTGTGCGTTCATTTATAGAGTATTACCACTTACTGGTATGTGCACAGCAATGAATTCATGTACATTCAAGGCACTGGAGCTGAAAAACTTTATGCTTAAAATGTGGATATTATACAGACCAAAATAAATGAATAAATCTCCCAGCAGACTAACAGCCCAAGCACAGTCAGTCACTTTTGCTTCCTGTCCTGAAACAGTGACACGGCTGAGAGTAAACTTTATCCCGGGTGGTTCCAGAATTTTGTATGTTGGATGCTTCATCACCCATCAAGGCATGTAGCGCAGGAAACCTCTGGTGCTAAAGCTACAGCACTTTCAAAAGGGGATCTAAACGTGGAGGTGGGGTGATATATCGATGACCTCAATGGTAATATATGATGGGATTTACTAGCTTTGACTATCTAAAAAGTAGGCTCCTGATTTAAGTGGCCCAGACTCACCCTGTGGTCAAACCAAGAAAAAGGCAAGTGGCTGCAGAGTATTTCACCTAAGGTAAATATCTCCACAACTAAGACTCCATTGGGAGATGCTCCTCTCTCCCTGTCCTCTTCAAACACAGAGATCATAGGCTACCCAGCTGAGCGCAGTCAATGAAACCAATAACAAAACACACACTGATGGCAGGGAATCCTCAGCCATCACAAGGGCTTAGATTCCACAGAGGACCACCACAGCTGTCTGCATTAGAGATCATTCTTCACTGACATCATGATATCCACATTTGAAAAGACAGGCATGGGGTTTAGGAACGGGTCATATATTTAGGACAGCATCATGAAGAATAGGATAGTCTCAGAAGGCACGGACACATGAATGTCTTGACACCCTCCTAAAAAGGTGTCCAAATAGTCTTAGGGGTGCTCTGGCCTTGAACACTTTATTTGTATCTTACTAACAGATTTTAATTCATGTCTAGTAGATGAGCTCTATCAGATAAATTCCATGTGCAACCATTAATTCAGCTGACATCAGGAAAAAGAGATTGCTTATCTATTATTCTGTGTTTGTGTTTTTGTTTTTTTTTCTTGCTAACTGGTACAGTGTGGAGTGCAAGAGCATGGCAACTGCAATGGTAAATGCAGGTTTATTTTGGATATGAAAAGCACAAGAATATGAGTAACAAATTCTATCTTAGAAACATAGGTTTTTTAAAAAGTTCTCATAGAATTAGAATCAATTATTTCTTATTTTAATTCTTATTGTTTACTTCTAATCCACTCACACTCATTTCTGTCACGCACTACAGCCCCAGAAGGTCCATCAGAACACATCTTCAAAAAACATGACTGAAAATGGATTCTGCCTGATGTAAGCACACATACGCTTTTTTCCTTTGCTTGCAGTTTGACAATACGTGGTTATTTACCAACATCATACCTTATTTTACAAAAATTAGCAGTGAAATTCTTTATGCAAGTACAAGCAATTGGACAAGAGCTGATACGGTGGCCCTCAACCTGCCATTGTGCTGTTGGTAATTTCACCCTTTAATTGTCGTCTGCTGAGAGACTGCACGGGTAAATACGGAGTTATCCACTTTGTAATCTGTAACTGAGGTTACGATCTTGCGGAAATGCCTTTTTTGTACACTCTCCCTTGAGAAAAGGAACAGACTTAAACACTTTTGGTTCCCTTTTTGCATTATTCCAACCTCCACTCAAAGCAGGAAAATACAAAAGGATTTGCTGGAGCTATAGCACTGGAATGGGAGCCAAAGTCTGGGAAGTATCAGCGTGGGCAGGTTGGAAGGATTGGCTGCAAGCTGGAAGCCAAATGTGGCATGCAGCCAGCCATGCCATATGTACAAGGGCAGGGCTCTGCTGATGTCTGAGGGACGGCCTGCAGGAAGACACCAGGCTGGTGGAAATCTTGCTCGGATTCTCAGGAGCTTCAAGCAATAGTTTCACAGAGGTGTATGTTAATAAAGCTTTTGGCCTTTGCTCTGCAAACTGCAGCTGGCAAAGCACTGATTTGCTATGCAGCGTGTCCATTCTTTGAAAGAAAGGCAACTAGGATACTCAAATATCTCATTTTTCTTTCTGAGGTACACATCCCTACAGTATTTGCAACCATATAAAGTGTGCATGTCACTGAAATTATCTGTACATCTGTTTCTGGCCTTATAAATACAAAGCCTTATAAAGGACTTGCCAAACCTGTGATCATTTGCACACCACAGTATGTTCAAATGGAACCAATAAAACATTGTTCCCAGGAAGCAAGATCTCAGCTGTGCAGTGTAATACCCTAAAATTTATTTGTTTCATAGCAGTCAAAACTTCTGCAGTTATAAGAACCGACATGATCGCTAAATACACTGACAGAGATATTCTGGTATTTGCTTGGATAACTTCTGTGGTTTTCTTCTGCTTTTAATTGTCCAAAGTATAGTAGTGGTTTCCCGTTCTTCAGAAGTTGCCAGATTCTTTTTTATTTTTATTTTTTTGCCAACTAGAAGAAAATCACAATCCAAAGATCTATTATTTGAAGGTGCTAGATCAAACTAGTCCCTACTGTAACCTCCTCAGTCTCAGAGGTGCTTTTCCATTGTGACAGATCTACTGCCATGATGAATTAGCACATCTGCTTTTAATATACTGGCCTTACAACACAAAGTTAATACGTCATTACTTTTGCATTGTCATGATGATAACATTATTGAATTTATATTCTGATATCTTTGATATATATATATATACATATTTTTCTTTTTTTTAGTACAGGCGACAGCAAGACATCGACAGAATTGAAACAAAAATCACCCCAATTCCAAACAGATAAATGGAAATACACAGGAAAACCTTTGCTTATCTTGAGGTTTTGCCTGCATTACCTTCTGGGAAAGACTATACTAATTCATCTGCCACTCAGGCTATGTAATTATTAATGGAAATAGTTCTAAATACGATGTCACAGAACATGATAGATTTCTTAATTACAGTGTGGCTACCTGATCACCTCATATCAGGGACAGGACTCTTATCAGCTATGTTTCAAAAACAGTTTTAGATATATTTTCAGGTGCAACCTAAATACTACTGTTTACTGTGTTTGAAACCAGTGCTTTCAGCATGCTTCTGCTGTCAGAGGATCTTAACATTCAGTAATGAGAAGAATACTAGAAGTGTGGTACAAGAAATTCACAAAAGGGGGTCTCTTGGAGCCTGATTGTCCAGTTCTGTGTATTTTACAAAAATCAGAATTGGTCCCTGCCCTTCTAGGAAGTTCAAATAAAAGTTAGCCAAGCCCAGTAAATTACTGAAGAGGATCCATGCAAAAAAAGGGCGTTCTCAATTACCGTGTAGCATCATCATCTGACAGGGGAGTTTTTTAGTCCTGTGCAGCTTTTAGGGATGAATTATTCCCATGATGGACTCTCAAAGTCTCACTGATCAGTAGCTTTGAATGCTGATGTGATACTGCAGTGCTAATACAGGTCAGACTCACTCTGTGTGTATTTCACTGAAACCATATTTTTTGCTGACTTATTTGATCTCTGGGCTGCCCATTAGTGAAGTATCCAATAAACAGCAGTGAATTCAGCTCCGCCATGCCTTGTGAAGTGGGAAAAGGCTGGCCTTGCATTTGGCAGATGAGTGACTAAAGCCAAGGGAGCCAAGGGAGATGGAGAATGTTTCCAAACAGAGCCCTGGTAAAAAAGGAAAGAGAAGAACCAACTCTGAGAATTTTAATTAGTGAGAGAATTAAAAGTAAAGACCCTAATGAAGTCAAGTGCCTTCTGAAGAAAAAATTTGCAGTGTCTTCCATATGAGTTCAGAGGTGTCTCCTGCTATACTGTGTTTCCCATGGACTAGAACGTGCACACTGCTGAGGTTGTCCCTGCATGGGCCAGTGGTCCCACAGAAACCCACAGTCAAGAGGTGACTGAGAACCCGGGCACACCTGAGTGCCACAGAGCAGCTACCTGTTCCCAAAGCAAACTGCCCTGGGCTGGAATGCAGTAGAAGTGCAGTCCCTTTGGCTGGGACTGATTTACTGCAAGCTAGTGGGTGATATCACAGGACCAAAACCTTTCATTTCTTGTCAAGGAAAGCAGGATGTGCATTCCTGGGAAGGAGGAAGTTCTTCTGACACGTGTGAAGAGTCCTTTATCCTGACCTTTGCTCCAGGGATGGTTTATGGTATATACATAACAAAAGTATATATGCTCCTTGTGCTATAAAGGTACACTGTGAGCAAGAGCCAGGACACATTTGTCCCTCTCTCTACAGAGAATACCTCTCTTACTGGGCTGAGGAGTCAGATTCACCAATTTTCTGCTTTGAGCAGTATCCAGATCTAGAAATTTGGTCATCATATTAAATATCTACATGAATATTTTCAGCATATTCCCACCATGCAAAGTTTTCTGGACTCAGAAAAAGTTTAATCACTTCAACAACCAAATTGCAATTGCTCCAACCTGTAAAGGAGCATGTATGGCCCTAAAAAGTGTGCTCTATCAAAATGGAGCCACCAAGTGACTTTGAGCACTTCCAGCTGCACTACTAAAGAATCACAATCCAGATCTCACATGATGACTTATCCCACCTAACCCCATTTGCCACCTCAGTTCCAGTTTTCGTGGCACTGAGGCACAAAGACTTTTGCTTTTTTTTTTTTTTTTTGGTCTGCTAATTTAAACCTCCTCCTGAGATCAGCTTAGTCACCAGGCTCACACTGTGCTGCATGTCTCTGCAAGCATGAGCACTGAGCAGACTAAATCTAGGCTAAGAGCATCTCCAGTGAGGAGCCACCTCACCCTCCTAGATCAGAATATCATTCTGCCATTCCCCTGCAATTTCAGGTTTCTGGGTGACCTGATTTCCATTCTGGCAGGCTAGTGTAGGAGTTGTCCCTGTCAGTGATCCCAGAATTCCTGTCCATTGGATTCAGCACTGCTGATAAAGGCTAACTCTTATCGAGAGGATCCACAACAACTAGCACTTAGAAGCCACTGACGGAAGTCTTGGCTTTTATTTCCCTTATTGTTTCACTTATTCATTGGGATTACTTTTTAAGGAAATTGTTAGGCCTCCTGAGTCCAAATCACCAGGTATATAAAAAGATCGATGGACAAAATGAGAATGATCACTTGGAGATGTTCGAGATCACACCAGCAAAAAATCAATTTTTACTTATTACAGAAAGTAGAAGTCACAATTAAAGTTTAGAAAGAAAAGAAAAATCACACAGAAGAAAAGATAAAGCCAAAAGAAAGAAAATAAATGGTTCTGTACATTTGAATATATACTATAAGTGAGGAGTTTTAACACAAGAAATCTGGTGATGAAAAAGGATGTAAATGTATGCTAAATTGGGCTAACAATAGTCAGAAGGACACTTTGAGCTTCATGGGAGCAAGAGAAATTCTAACATTGGAACTGAGAATTATAAAATTGCCAAAAATAATCTAGAAAAGGAAAAGGTGTTCAATAAATAACTGCTGTATATAACTTCAGTAAATAACTGCCGAGATCAGGTGATGCAAGAACTTCATATGAAAATCATGGAACAATTTTCACTCCAACAGTGCATCAGAAGGATGTCAAAAAAGAGCTATTGATTTTGGCATATTTATCACCAGTAGTCCCAAAAACCAGCATACGAGAGTTTAAAAGGAGCTACATGAAAACTCCTCCACTGGTGTTGACGTCTCAATAACTGTTTTAATACCAAAGAAGTTCTAGAAGATGAGTGAAAGTAATGTGATGCAATTCTAAAAAAAAGCAAATTAGAGAATAAATGATACATCTCGGGTAATTACAAGTTTTGTCAGACTGACTAACATCAGTCCCAGGCAAAATAAAGGAATGGCTGATATGGGACTCAATTAATGGAGAATAAAAGGAAGGCAGCGTAATTGTTGTCACTCAACAGGGTTTTTGGCAAATAGATCTTGTCAAACTCACTTGATATCTTTCTTTGATGAGATTACAGATTGGCTGATAGAGGTAGCAGGTTTGCTATATTTGGGCTTTTACAAGATTCGTAATGCAGTCAGTACCATATATTGCAAATAAACCAAACATTAAGAATGTTATGAATCAACATTGAAAACATTAAATGGATTAAAAATGGCAAGCAGTTACACACCAGAACATCACTCTAAAGATACGTGGTCTTAGTGAGGTTCAGTGGGGATTCTGTCTTCATCCTACATCAGTTAACATTTGCCTGAGATGTGAAAGGAAGCAAAAAGTAATAGTTGATGAGAAATGTAAATAGCACGACGTCTGGGTGAGAATTATGTAGCTGAGATGGTAGATGACCAATGCAGAGGGATTTATGGTGCTTTATGATGAATCACAGCTGATGTATGTCATCACACATCAAAAAAATGCACACACACTTTCTCCTATGTGTACATAGGCCAGAAGGAAGGCACATAAAACAAGAAACAGAGAATCACAGAATGATCTAGGTTGGAAGGAACCTTACAGATCTCATTCCAACCTCAAAACTTAAAAGCAAACACTCAGTGCTTAGCCAATTATTACCTCATGGCAAGGTGAGCAGAACTAAAAATATGGTATTGAGACCAGCTGGTAGTCCCATGTCTAGAAATGAAGGAAGGGGCATCTCAGTGCAGTCAGTTTGGAGAAACAGTGTCCCTTAAAAATATGAGATCTCATCCAAGTATGAACATTGCTCCTAGAAAGACATGGGAGCATTCAGTTCAGTCCCATGGCCAAAAAAGGAACCTCAGATCCCCTAAAAGGATGAAGAGTTGGTTCTAATTTTGCACTGAACATTGATGTAACCATGTCTGGAATATCATAACCTGGAAAGGACACTGATAAACAGAGGGACTGAGGCAGAGCTGAGAAAGATTGAAGAACTAGAGGAACCGTGTGTTAATAACACTGCAGAAACGCAATCTGCTTAGTTGGAATAAAGGTTAGAAGGTAATTTGATGACTTTGTAAGTACCTGCAAGGGAATATAACTTTGATAACCTGTTACTTGGTTCAGAAGATAATGAAAAGCAAGTAAATGAAATCTAAGGCTGAAGACAGTTACAATAGAAATGAGATGCAAAATCTGTTTTTGCAGATGGTAGAAAACAGTCCTTTGAGCACAATTTTTAGCAGTGGTGATTTTTGAACAAAGACTGAGCATTGTTCTAAAACAGTACTGTAGATCAAAACCAAATCCACTTCGGAGAGTCCTGCAAGCTATGATACAAGAAAGGTCAGAACGTGCAACTGTAGGACTTATTTCAGCCCTTACTACTTATTTATGGGGCATAACTGGCATCAGAATGTCTCTGTGAGTCTGTAGAGAACCTGAAAAAGGAAATCGAAGAGGCAAGCGTTGCCACCAGGCTCCATTAATGCTAAGGACCATTAATGCTAAGGCTTGCTGGGCTGGGCTGGAGTGCCCAGTGCAACATCAGAAGAAGGTTTTACATCTAACAGAAGGGAAAAGAAGCAGACAGCTCCCATCACTGCACCGGTGGTGGGCTATGAGCTACTGGAGACCAGTGATCTATTATCCCAATGAGCTGGTGGAGCACACTGGAAAAGGAATACAGCTACAGAGAGAGGTTCAACAATTTCTGTTTTTAAGGGATTAAGGGATCCAAAGGCCTCAAGCTGTTTTTACCCATTCTTGGAAAGTGATGCTACGATGGGGCACTCACCCTCACACATTCCCTTACAAGAACAATGAACTGTGGGTGCCACTCCTTCCTTCCTCTGCCCCTACTGCTACCACTCCTGTAGCACAAATATATGGGGAAGGGTGAACACTGTTAGCATGGTGAGAATAATATGCAGTAGATAAGCAAAGAGGAAGAAACAGAAAATCCTCCATAACTTATTGAAGCGCTTCTTATATCTATTCTCAAAAGAAATGTGCACTTAAAAGTATAGAGTGATGTTTGTAGAAAGGGTGTGGATACAAGAGTCAAGGGAGGAGAAACAAAAAGAAGCAGTAAGAGGAGTAATTCTTGATAGAAACAGTAATAAAAGGAAAAGTCAAATCTAAGTCTGTGTTGCGTGGCATATAATTCCAGATTTAATCTAAACGTACCAATTTCTCTCACAAAACAATAGGTGATATTCCAACCTGTCACAGTTCATGGAGGAAAATATTATCTGCCACCTACTGTTTCCTGCATTGCTATAGTTAAAAACCATCTCTTTCCTTGCAGAGAGCTTTAATTTGAGCCCTATGTTTTCAGTCTTTCAGATGAAGTTCCTCATCTCTCTAAATCCTCCTTAGATTCAAGACTGGCGTGAGAATAGCAGCGGCAATCACTTCTGTTAACAATGGCAAATACAAAATAAGCAGGAAAGAGACACATTCCTTGCCAGACCTTGCAATTACAGATTTGGCTTGGTTCATGCAAGTTCAACTCAATCCAGATTTTTCTGTAAAAGCTGAGAGTCCAAATCCAGCAGAGAAATGTTGCTGAACTGCACAAAAGATGAATTCAACCCAGACGGCAAATTGCCTGCGTATTTCTCACATGCATATCTCCTTTTGGTTTTGTCATGCAGGAAGTCACACACAGATTAGAAACCACCAACAGAAGAGTTTTATGGGGAACATCTGGAAATTTTTGCCAGTTCCAGGTACATTGCAGGGATGGGTCTTTTCGGTCAATATGCAGATGTTTTTTGACTTTCATGCTAAAGGCTTCAGGGCATGGGCCCAATGCAGTAACACTTGTAAATTCTTTCTTTTGGCTTTGTTTGATGATTTTTTTTACAGCCCCACCACAGGGAAAGCCTCCCCTCTCTTTGCCACAGCAGTGCTCACTGGGATGGCTGCTATGAGCAAAATAATCACTGAGCTGGTGTGCAGCAGAAGGAATGTGATTCACAAGTAGGTGGTGGATACCCCCAAAAAAGGACATTTCCTGATCAGTACCATACTCTAGGTACATACAGAAGATGATCAGAGGCATCTTCCAGCCCAGAAGCATGTAACACCCAGAAGCACTGCACATGACTTTTTCCAGCTTTGATCTGGGAAGCTTGGTTTTGCAAACGCTTAGATACAAGCTGAAATACAGAAAGATGTAAAGATACAATAAGAGCTCAGGGCAAAATCAAATAGTCTTTATCAATTACATAAACTCAAAGACAATTTTAGTCATGGTAAATCTGCTGGACGCCTAGGCTTGCACATCACCTGAGTGCAGGCTTATATATACATTCTTTAACACATCATAACATTTTTGCTGGTATGTGAGGTGCTGTGATCCCTTTTGGTGTGCAGGTTTGTTCCTTAGAACTCTTAGGATTGATCTTGGCATCTCTTCTTTCTTTATCCTTAATGAAAAACATCAAGAAATTAGTTTTTTTCTTTAGTATTTCTGCATTTGGTAAATAGAAACTGCCTTTTTTTTCTACTCTAATCAAGTATAAAAATTACCTCCCAGCTAAGCATTGTACAAAATCAATTAATGAGTAATTATCTTTTAACTAATAGTACTGTCTCTTAAATGCGTAAGACTGGGACAAGAAAGGCTATGATATTTAAAGTAGTGATCAATTTCCACAGCACTACCTAGAAATTCAAAAGTATGGTTCAGCTCCTTCATAGTCTGGACAGGTCTGTAATGCTCTGAGTGCCCAGGGATTGATGTGGTTTAGCTTACTGGGTTCTCAGATTATACCTAGTCCTCAGTCACAATTCTTTTCTATTCAAACTTTGGAGATTTTTTCAATTAATCCTTTTTAACACTAAAAGCATCTATAAAACTCTCTGCGTTCTGTTAAGTCATAGAAAATATGAATGTGAAACAAGTAAGGGAATTTCTTTATTTCTCTTTGTGAAGAACACAAATCTCCCAGTCTCAGTTCAGTGTGGGTTAGTGAAACCTTCTCCCTCACATTTGAGGAAGGATGTCACCTTGAGTAAGTCACAAATGTCAGGTCTCTTGCTAAATGGAAGGCTAAGGAGCAGTGTATAAAGCTGCAGTCTCTCCATGGAAGAAGTAGGTGATTGAAGCTGGAAAAAGTCATGTGGCATAGTGTGAAATGCTTGTGGGCTGGAGGACGCCTCTGGTTAGCCTCATCCTTTGTGTGCTTCCAGAATCTGGTTTGGTTCAGAAAATGTCTTTTTTGGGGGCGACATATCCAACACGAACTGTATCTCTAGCTCTACAGAGCTCTCCCATATTGATGCCACCCTGGGATCTCATTATCCACCCATGGCTGAATGCAGTGCGGCACCAAGGCAGGTGACAAGCGAATACAATAGATTTCAGAGTCCATATTCTCAAAAAACAGGGCAGCGAGTCCACAGACAGCTCCATCAGCAGAGTCATTACAGTGAGGTACCTAACTGATTCTGGGAAACTATATTCAAATATTTAAACAAGACTCTTACATCCATAATGACTGCAAAAATCCCTACAATGAACCACTACCCATTTGTAATCACCAGCTATAAGCCAGGGTTTTCAACTCAGGCTTTTTTCTTATTTGCCTTGTTATTACAAAATTGGGCAGAGATCATTAATATAATGCACACACAAAAAAACCTGTATCTTGTAGAGAGCAATCTGTACTTTCCTTCTTCCTTTCTGGGTTTATTAGCAATAACGCTAAGCAATTTCATATTAAGGCAGAATGAGGAGTAATTGAATACATTTTCTCTCATGTTGTATTTTGTTTTATATAGCAAAAATACAAAAACAGGTCTTCATTGAATAAAAAACAAGCAGCACTTCATTAACATCTTAAAACCACTGCCAGTCATAGAGGCACATGTGCATCTGCCCAAATTCTCTGATTTATTTTCCTCCTCATAGCTCAGACACCCACATAGTTAAGAAATAGCTCGGAAAAACAGATATGCTTGCAAAACATCTCCTCTCTCAGGACGGAGAGCTGTTTACACAACAGCAATGTTTATCCAACAAAGTTCTGTGGTCGTACTTCAGTACGACCTGTGGTGCATGAGTGACTGCATCCTGCCATCTACCTGCAGGATGGGTGAAGGCAGAGCTGTGGTCCTGCTGCTGCAGGAACCTACTTGCTCTCACACCTTTGGACGCTGGGTGTCACCTCTAAAGTACCCTCAGTGCTTCCTGATGGGCTTGACAGGCAGCCTGCAGGAACAGAGTGAAAGTGGGTTTAGGTTTTTTACATTGCTCCCAGCCTTGGCCTAACCAGGCTCCATGATCTCTCAGGGAGGCCCATAGAGTGGAAGGTTATATAGGGGCACCGCAAGTTCCCTGAATGCTCTCTTCCCTGGACAAAAAAAATTCTTAATGACAACAATTGGGCTCCAAGGTTGAAACTTGCAGCCTGCAAACTCTTCATTTTGCTCAACAGTATCTGCAGGGCAGATGTGTTTGCATATAACAATACCAGAACATATTTCCAGTGAGTGTTCATGAGCTGTCTGCTGGATGGTAGCCCAGTGTGCATTCAGGTTCAGCTCAAATAAAGGAAAGAGATGGGGTGCTTCAAACACATCCACAGCAAATGCACCTATGGCCAAAGCCTCAGCACAAGAAAAGGGAACAAACACAGGAGTTTCACTCTAATCAATGTGTTTTCATTGGGAGCCATCTGCACCAGTCTTACCTGTTCCCCACCTGCTTATTTGATGGCACTCACACGGATGGAGTGCCAAACCCTTCAGTCCAATCAACATCTCTGGAACTTGGTCCAAGTCTGACAGCACAGCCAGGTCATCCTTCCTGGAGAGCATGGAAGTGTGGGTGCTGCTTCCCTCCAACCGCCAGACAAAGCAGCTCATGTGTGGGAAAGGAAAAATGGTGCTTACCAGGGCCCCAGTGACTTGTTTTTCAATCCTGATGGCTCGAGAAGTGAGGATCTGTGCCTGAAAATCTGAGAGAAGGTAGGCTGTGTTAGTGTGTGGATGAACAGCAAATAAGACACCTTCCCCCTGTACCATCCCCCTGGCTGGCACTGAGTGTCCTTAGTAAAGAACACAATGATCTGCAAGGGAGCCTCAGATAGCCAAACGAGATGTGTGATGTATGCGCATGTTTCTCAGCTATCTCTTTTGACAGCTTTTCACTTCTTGTCTGTGTACTCTTTTTGATCTCTCTCACCATTAGCTGCATAATTATGCATAATTTCACTTTACACTTTAAGGAAATATTTCTCACGTATGTCCTATTGACTCTGTGGATAACAGAAGAATTTATATTTAGTATCAGTGCACTGAGGGAGTAACTGAATTCTTACACAGATGATTTGTATAGAACAAGTATCCCGGATAAAACTCTATTCTTGAAATTATTTAAACACGAGCACATTAGCATACTAGTATGTTGCAATATAGTACATTTGGCAGTAAAACGTTCTAGTAGGCTGATAATAAAAAATAAATTAGCATGATGTAGCCATTCTAATTTAATAATTTTCAGCTTTCTATGATATACACCAGAGCAAGCGAGCTTCATTTGTTGCTTACACATACGCATTTTATACGTATAAATATATTTGACTTGAGTTTATATGCACCACTATGCTCTTGCCTAAGGATTCATATATCAAATCTATTCAAATTATATCTGGCTTAAAAAAAAAAAAAAATCCCTGCTGGAATATTCAGCAACTAAATGAGTTCATTCAGAACTATTAGTGATCATTTTCAAATGGGAGTTACAGAATGAAGGGAATATGCATATTTTGTGTGATTAATCGAATCATTTTATCTACCAGTCCTTCTTAGAATAGCTAATTGGTTTTTCAGCCTCTGTGCATGGTAGATCTTGGTTAGGGCAAAACAAAGGGCAACTCACAGACCCTGTGCAGTCAGATATCATTATATTCAATCAGACCAGTCAGTTTCCAGGGTAAATTACGAATCCATTGAATATTTCTGTTTGTTGTGACAGTCAGGGAGCTCATACGTTTGACCCAAGTGGAACCTTGCTTCCTTTCTGGCACTAAGAGATAAAAACTGAATTGAATTCCTTGATTGATGGTGTCTTTTAGAAAAACTACCATCTCCCTTTTTGTTTGGAAAAGTCATTCATTTATTTTTTCGGCTTAAAGTGAGAAAAAACACATGCTTAATAAAGCCTGTCAGAATCAACCTACATCTCAAAAAGAAAGGGCAAAAATAGCCTTGGCTATTTGAAATATTTTTAAAAAAGTGTTGCTCTCATAATCTTCTTAAAACTTGGTGTCAAGCGAGGTAGGTCAGGAATGGTTTCTGGCTTGGAGCAGGCACATCTGCCCGCCAAAGTATGTGAAGTCAGACCCTCCATTTTCAGGTACAAGTATCCAGGCACTGTGGCACAAGTCAGTAAGTGGGATTGTCTGTGTTTGATCTCTTTTCCAAGAGCAGATGAGCTGAGAAAATGAAAACTTCCTTTACAATAGTGTTGCAGGCAAATGCGAGACAGGATGTGATGCGTCAGGACCTCCCAGCTCTATGACTGATGTGTGGCACATGCTTTCGGGGTGTAGATGAGGCACATAAGATATATAAGCTAGAGTTCACGTGTAATAAACACCATTTTGCTGTTCACCATATCGGTGTATACGTGCAGTTATTTGGTCCTGACCTGGTTAGGGTTAGTAGTGTATATTGCAACACAATAGTTCAAGTCAGTTGCACACTTCTAGAGAAAAGACATGAGGAGGAGGAAGGCAATGCGAAGAAGGCAATCTCTGACCAAGAAATGACAGAAGCCTTCTGTTTGCAATGCTAACTTTTGAATAAAAGTAAGAGTAATCATGTTAAAAGTCAGTCACTTGTTCCTCAAGTATCTACTATATTTTTCAACTTCTGTTTAAAATATTTACAGCCATTTTAACACAGGTAGACACCTAAATCAACCACTCACATTCAACTCAGTGGAGTCTGCGCTCCAGGAGCTTTGTCCATACAGTGACCACAGGCTTCTTACATGCTCCATGGAAAAAGGTAGACACGTACCTGCAAGTGGTCATGGACATCTAAACTAAAGGACTGTTTCTCTCTACTGACCTTATGAAGAAAAAAACGCAGAAATTCAATACCTGCTTTCTCTTGACATCCAAACTGAGTCTTCTGTAGAAAGGCACTAGAACTTCTGCTCTTTGTGCTGAGCAGTAACGGCAGTTTCCTGGTAGAATGTCCCTCAAGAAATGGAAAATCCTCTTTGGTCATGTTTCCCACAACCTCATTGCATTACCTGGTTAGGCTACATTAGTTCATCGCTGCTTAAATCAGGAAAGAACCAGAATTGCCCATCCCAGTTTGTGCTCTACTACCTGCTAGGTCAGAGTCAGGTTCCCATGTGTATTCAGACAGAAGTCTTCACCTTCTGCCTACCTGCCCAGTGTCAATAGGAGAGAGGAACGTGGTGATACCATGAGCTTCTCACTTGGACCGAGAAATCTTCTATGGAGGTAGAGTGACAGCATCTGGGCTTACCAAAGGGTGGTCTCTCCAATCCTTGCCCAGAGAAAGTAGAAGAAGAGGTGCCCTTTTAAGGTGCAGTCACTGCCCTGAATTTCACAGAACTTTCATCTGACCAAGAGAAAATAAGTTGACTTCAGCTAAAATTAGCCTTGAGGTTGCCGTCCCTGAACTTCAGGAAAAATTTAAGAAAACTGGACCACTTGCATCACTATGCCAATAAAATGATACTTCTCTCTCTTTCACCCTTTTTGTTGAGGCATATTGAGCCACCTATGACCAGGGCAATATCTGCCAGGGATTTTTACATGTTTAAGTTTCTTCAGAGCCTATCTTCTCACTGTAGGCCAGGAAAAGCCACTGTGTTAATAACAGAAATTATTGGCTCTAATAAGAATGAATTATGGCTCAAAGCCAGATTCAACTGTTTCCCAGAGACGGGATGGCCCCGTTAAATGGGAGGTAGCCTGGGATTTACATGTCACCACAAGCCTCCTCTGTGCACATCAGCAAGATGTTTGAGCCAAATCAAAGGAGCTGAGCTCCTCTGTTCTCAGATTGCCATTGGCAGAATGACAGTCATGACTCTTCTCCACTTCAGAGAGATGTTGCAAGGACATTACATGAAAAAATGCAAACATGAGTGTTTAGAAGAACATCAGAAAGTATAAAATACCCTGCTCCCAGGCAAGCACACCTTTTTATCTTTTTGGTGCTGATGAGTTGAAGTAAAAATTTTTGCTAGCATGTATTTCCCTTAGCAAGGTGCTAAAACCATTTCTTTTTAAATGGTGATTCCTACGTACAACCTATACCCAAGCTCCAGTTCCAGCTGCAAGTTCTATTCCCATGACTTGCAAAGCAGGTGCGGACTCACAAACGGCTATGGCTTTGCAAACCCACTCTTACTGGAAAGGCTTCCTGTTCTTATCAAGGAAGGAATCCTCATTCAAATTTTGAATATTCACTTCCAATGGTACTGATTGTCAAAAGATTATTCTGCCAACACAGTATCACAAAACTAGAAAGTGACACTGTTATTTGAGTAAAAATTAAGGATGAACAATCAACGCGGATTTTAAAATTATCTCTGTTAGAATGTGTCACTGGTAATAAAAGATTAATCCATTTCCTAAATATATAATTTTTAACTTTTTCCTCCTCTATTTTCAATTTGCCTTTACTTATCAGTCCATCTTTTTCAGTACAAACATGTTTTCTCCCAGCACTCGTTGAACTTTTCTTTTGTGTAGGGTCTTAGTCATCTCCGCCAGTGCTGTGCTTCCCTCCAATGATGGAGAAAGCAGCCCGCACTGTGATACTGTTGTATATATGCATTAAGTGAAACCAGGCTGCTTTTATGACCTATTTTTAAAACACTCAGGGTAATTTACTGTTGTTTTTGTAAAATTGTGAATAACAGGGAATAACAATATTTTGAACAAATGACGAAGAATAAACAGGCTTGTTAGGGTGTAATTGTTGTGTATGAGTTTCTGGTTAGTTGTTTCTATTTCACAGGGAAATAGGACGCACTTGAAAGCATCCACATCAATCCAGCTCCAATGCTGGTACAGCAGATGAATATTTCCAAGGAGAGGTAGAAATGTCGATTCCGCTAACAAATTTACAATGCAGTATAGTGAAAGAATAAAACACGGTTTATGGGTTGCTTTCTCCAGCTTATTTTTTATCTTGCAGAATAATACTTTAAAAGCACACCAACAAAATGTTTCTCTTCCTGCTGAACTATCTTTATTTTTAGATTGGATACTTACCCTATATATCTATTTAGTCTGATCTAGCTGATGCAAAAGGTTGCTCTTTCAGTGTACAGCCTGCATTGCCCTGCATAAGCTCAAGATGTGGGTGCATACTTAATGAACCAGCCATCTGAACTTGGAAGTGTGTTCTTGGAGGAGAACATTAGAACATAAAGAAATTTAATCTTTGAAAGTCCTCATCACATTGGGTTAATTTAGCAGGCCGTGCTTCTGTTCTGTTTGAATGACCACAGAGTGCTTGATTGACTTTGACATTTGAGTAAAATAGACGGATATTAATGAAAGGATGCAGATAAGGAGCTGGAGAGACAGATACCGGGATCAGACTGTTAATGCTTTCACATTCAGACTATATACATGTGTATATATAAAAAAATGCTTTTGCAAACACTAGAATGTTCATTGCACTATTCAGAAAAGGAGGTTTACTGTGACAATCTGCTGAAAACTGCTTCTGTGATGATAACAAGAAATCAGTCACTTATTTTGCTGGATTGTTCAGGAAACTGACAGACGGGCTCTGACTGAATCTGAGAAGCCTGCACCTGGTCAGAAAACCGTGCGATGTGACAACAGTCTCTGTGTTGCTAATAATTATGCATCAATTTAATCATCAACCTCATGCTTAGCAAAATGAAAGCATAAAACTGGATAAATGATGCAGCTATAGGTATTTAAATCATGCGGCATTTTTTTGTTCAATGGGCATGGTGATGAGTTGCTCTTTTTTCTAATTCTAGATGATGCTGACAGTATTTAAAATTGAGGTTAGAAATTACAGCAAGAATCTGACTTGTGATATGTGTCATAAGATATGGCATTTTGCTCTGAATCAAATATAGACTGTTGGTCATTTTAATCAATAGCTCCAAAAACCCACAACACAAATAAGATTAAAACTACTCATTCCTTCATACGCATAATGGTCACTTCTTTGATTCCCATTTAGCATTTAAATTAGTTCAGCCACAAAGCATGGAGTACAGATGCAAGTTTGATTATATCATTAGTGAAGTTCTCCTGGATCAATTTAAAACTATTACTCTTCAGAAATAATTAAGACGGAGATCCACGGGAAGATAAAAGGTATTTACAGACACAGATCTTGTCTATTGTCATGTATGTGTGTATGAGTGCTTTGTTTCTGTTTTCTCCTACAAGGAAGATGCACTATTAATTCTTTCAAAATTTTTAGCATGCTATTCCATCACAGCAACATGTCTTTGCCACCATCATACCTCATACTTGACTTTCTTTTGGCTCTGGTCTTCACTCTGATAAGTAAAAACTTCACTTGAGTACACTGAAAAAGAAAGTGAAAGGAAAAAAAAACAAATATGAGAACATTAGATACTTTCAGAAGCAATAACATTAATCTGATTTCAATCTCAGTGTTGAACAAACAGTAGCTACCGTCCAAGAACCACTTATCTGTGACTAATGGAGATATCAGATTGCCTTGGTGTGTGGTGAAGGGTACGTTATGTACTGTGAACTGTTCGTGCAACTCCTGCTATAAAATCCAGAGAGCTGCTAAACACAGACTGGCATACAGAAGAATCGCACTTGTCCTCTGGCTACTGTATACACGGTATTTCCTGAACTCTGTGGGGTGCTCTGTATTTTCCCTCGTAAGATGTCTGAAGGACCAGCAGAACCTCAGCCCGGCAGCTCCGAGGAAGGAAGGGGTGATGAAAGGAAGGTGGTAGACCTCCTAGGGTATTCACTGTCCTGGGAGTGGTCAGGGGATCACAGAGAAGAAATAAGGAATAGCAGGCAAGATCCACTAGTGTGGCAGGCTGCCTGCAGCAGTATCCCCATCCCACCACACACACAGCTGCAAACAGCAGCACCAAGCCAGGCTCTGCCCTGCACTGTGACAGGCTGGGTGAGACATTCATCTGTCCTAGCAGCATTTTGAAATCATTTACCAAGTTGGTTACTTTCATTCCTCCTCCTCCTCCTCCTATAAGTCTGTCACATGCACAGAACTGAGGCTTTTTGACATTTGACAGCTAGATGGTTTGAAGTTTTGATCAGCTAAAATATGCACGCTAAAACAAGACTTCCTTTTTACCACGGGCCTTTGGAATACACAACATGAAAACTGACATTAGAATACACTCACGATAAATTCCTGAAGGCAGCTGACTGAACTGCCTTCCAGGTGACTACCCAGCTCAGAAAAAAGCTATTGGATACAGAAATACTACTTTTAAGAGCAGCTATTTTAAATTACTCTCATTCTTCTGGAATTTTTCCTGTGAAAAAGAGGCAGGAAGTAGCACTTTCTAGGGGAGCACATAAGAGAGTCAGAGTTGATAAATGTCTGTCTCTGCCCTGAGCTAGGAGGGCTCACTATTGCCACATGCTGGAAGGATACAGAGGTGAGACACTGCCCAGGCACTCAGAAAATGAGAGATGATACCAGAAAGATGAGTCTGCCATCTCTTGTTAGCTTCAAAGCTGTATAGCTCTCATTGCTTTAAGCATAATGCTTTTGTAGCAACGAAAATCCTTTCTGTTCTGCTATGTAGTTATCAACATAGATATTCCCCAGACTAGGCAATTCACTTTTTTGTCCTGGAAACTTGTGAAACTCAGAAACCAGCCACATCAAGAAGATGACCATCCAGAAGGTTAATGGAGTCTCATCACATCTACAGTGAAGTGAAATGTTGTGATGTCCCACTCAACTGCTGATGACTCATTTCTGAGTGGTTCTTCATCATTAACCACAATGTTAAACAAGTAAAAAAGTAAATACATGAACACAGGCAAGATCCACATAATTTTGCCGTATTCATTATATTTTACTCTGCCACGTTTTTCATTATTTTAGGGAAAATATTTTCACTTTTGGGAAAATCACCACAGTTCATAGAGGACATAGCATATTTTTAACAAACATGGCAGGTTAAGAATGACACTTTTATACATTTATAATTACTTATTAAAGAAAAAATTATTCTTCTTATTTAAGCTCCTTCACTGGAAGGGAAGCAATTTTGAACACTGGAAGTTTTGTGCAACCCAGTGAAGAGGGAGGTGTCTCTGCCCATGGTAGGGGTTGGAACTGGATGGTCTTCAAGGTCCCCTCCAACCCAAACCAATCTATGACTGCAATTACAACTATTTGGTATCTGTTTCCAAAGGCACGCTTTTGTTTTAAAATCAGGCTGCTCTCAGCAACCCACAGTTCTATTTGAAAGTTATTGTTAAATGGCCAAATGAAGTACAACAGTTAACTTTAAAGACTTGCTGTTTTATTTAATTATGCTGCAGTATACAACATTTCTGCACAGGAACCTTCTTCTAACATATCTCCTAAACCACTACCTCATGAATTTTAATCATGTGTGGCAAAGAGAAGTCTACAACATTAAGACCATAAAAGATGTATTATATTATTGCTTCATTGCAATTACAAACAGGGACCTTAGAAAAGCAACGAAAAAAAAAACAAAAAGAACTCCAACTAATTAAGCAATCATTACCTTCAGAATTATTCTGTTATCATATGGTGATGGATGATAACAAGCAAAACTAACAGAGCAGCTGGGCTTGCATGTGAGAGATGTTACAGGCAGCACTGCCCTTAATTATGTTGTTTTCAAATGGTTTATGGACACTTCCTTTGAAAACAAACCAAGAAGAGTCTTAGTGGAAACTTAAAGAATAGAAAATCTGGAATATATACTCTGAAACAAAAAGGGGATTACAATACACTGAAGTCATTCCTTCAGCTTTGTAAAACCCTCACAAAAAGGCCATACTGGTATGAGCAAAACAAAAGAAAGCATTTGCTCCTTCAGGAACTATATGGAACCTGAACTGAATTACAGGAAAAAAGAATCAAGAGTCTTTTCACTTCTTTTTCGCAACAATATTCACTTACGTAAATTATTTTATAATTTTAATTGCCCTGTTATTCATTGGTATTTATGGATGTCTATGTGATATATATGTAATAATTTCTATGAACAGGCAAACAGCCAAGGAAAGCCTCGTGGGATTCTTTTCAAACAACAATATCGCCCATGAGCTTTTTTCACATACTACCAACAAAGTGTTTCTCCTCTGATAACACCAGAGCCACATAAGCACAAAAGTGCATAACACAAAGATGACAACAGGTTAGGCGCAGCCAGGAAAACCATAAGAAACTACAAAATGATGTAGTTGGGAATGTTTGCTGGAACAGGTTGCCAGGGAGGTGGGGGAGTCACCATCCCTGGAGATGTTCAAAAAATGTGTAGATGTGACACTGAGGAACAAGGATAATAGCATGGTGGTGATGGGTTGGTGGTTGGACTCGATCATCTGAAGTGTCATTTCCAACCCCAATGATTCTGTGATTCTGTGACTGTTACCACTGACTTCTGCTGGTGTTGAGGAAGTGCATCCAGAAACATCAGGCAGCAAGAAGTTAATTCAGAGCCACCCTTTGGCCTTCATCCATCCATCATCATTTTAGCAGTGTGCTGCAATTCAGAGCCACCCTTTGGCCTTCATCCATCCATCATCATTTCAGCAGTGTGCTGCTTCCTGTGGTGCTTATAAGACCTTCACCTCTTGGCTTGAAAAAGGAAGTCGACTTTGTGAAGAGCTTTAGGAACAATGTGCTAACTCATAGGTAGATGCACTGATAGCAGACAGGTAGCACAGTAAATCACTGTTATCAGAACAGTAGGTGTGATCTCACCTTTACAAGCAAGAAATGTTTCACAGGAGGTGCTGTGTAGCAGTGACATACATCAGATATTGCTTAAAGGTTTTTAAAACCTTTAGAAGTTATTACTTTTCTTCTCATAATGGAGACGTAATAGTTCCACTTTGCACTTTGCAGAAATTAAGTATTTTCAAGCTTCAAATAATTAACTGTATGGCATACTGTAACTTCTTCAAAAGAGGTAGGGGGTAGATTCACTGTCTGGATGTTTAATGGTTACATTCTGCCACTTTACTAACCTTGGCATACTTAAAGTTCAATGACTTAATGTTTAATTAAATGAATGAGACAGGGACAGTAAGCTCAACTGGGTATGAATTGTTCAGAGAATACACAAAACTGCAAAAACTGAGAAAAACCCTATGATTCTGATAATTACTAACAAAGACAGAGAGAAAAAGTAAGATATACTTTCACTCATGCAGATACTGGAAACTGGCACTTTAAAATGTAGATATAATGAACGCTCATCGCTTGAATTGAATTTCAAAAGCTCTAAAACATTGGCTTTCTTAAAATGAAGGCACATGAAGACAATCTGAAATTTACTCTTCTTTTATTTATCTGGAAATAAAAGGCTTTGAAGAAAATATTATCTGAAGCACCAATGCTATTTGCTGTGCAATTAAACAGCACAGAGCCAGTGACAAGAAGCTCTCTGAGGGCATTCCTGCTCTGAAGCTGGATGGCAGAAATCCTCACCAATCAGCCCAGGGCTTAGATGCCTGCCCTGTGAGAGACAGAATTAATCTGTAGCACTGCATAAGATATCTTAGTGTTCTTACAAGGCTAAGAAATAAATGCCATCCCAAGAGTTTAGAATCAGAAAGACAAAATATTTATCATCTCTATCTTGTAAATTAGGACATGATTAAAGGAGGCTGTAGTAGATTAAAGTGGACTTAGCACTGCCTCAGCCCAAGCTCAGTGCCTTAACTGCACAGCCGTCCTACACGAACAAAAAAGGCACCCAGCTGGAGAGATACAGGGGTTGTGTAAAGATTTAGCTCTAATCTTGCAGCATTTTTCATAGCGTGATTAACATTAAGAGTTTTGCTTGATGTGGAATACAGTGCTCAGCACTTTGCAGGTTCCAGTCTGTAACCACTACTTTGAAGAAATAAAAAGCTCAGGAAGGAAGGAAGATTAGCAAACTGTAGGGCTTTACAACTAAGAAGCTAAGCTAATGGATGGAAGTTTCCATGAAGAAACAAATGTTTCAAGGAAAATGTTGGTCATACCTTCAGCCATCTTCTTGTCTCTGGTTGTAGCTCCATGGTGCGTTCAGCCCGACTTGCTCTGCAGCAAAGTCACTCTGAGTAAAGTGCTACAATGCTCATGCTTGAACAGTATAGTCATGCTGTTAAATCTGTGTTTTGTGACCTTGAGCATCTTTAAGTCCACCTTGAGCCTCTACAGTACTTGCAGGTTTTCTAAAGAAGTGCCAAAATGCATCTAGCAGTAAGAGACAAAGGCAAGCTTCTAGTGATCACCTTCAGGAACACAAAATAGCAAGGGGTGTGCAATAAAAAGCATTTGCCCTGGCTTGTGTGTCAGGGTGGGTTCCAGTCAAGGGGCAGGAGAACTGAGATAGAAAAAGGGATGGAGTTAAGCAGAACAGGGCAGATTTGAGCCACATATTTTGAAGAAAAATCCACGCTAGCAGGATAAATAGGGCACTGAAAAGCTGCATGATTTTTTCTGACTAAATTTAATACCGCTTTGTATTAATTTCTGTTCATTGCTTTGGTTAAGAATACCATAAATCACCAGGAAAAAAAAAGAAAACCTGAAAGATTTCAGAATAATTATTTATATAACAACATTTGTATTCCAGGATTGGTATCACGGTTCTTTCTTTAAATAGAAAGTTATGCGTGAGAATGGTCCTCACCCTCAACAAGGAAAGAGCCAGGAGGTCTCACATAAAGCACGCAGATTAAGTATTTCTCATCTGCATTATGTAGTAAAGATTGGCAGATGTGAAATTTCCACCAGGCTACAAACTGAGTAAAGGCACTGCCGGAGCCACACGTTACAGGTCTGGGACAGAAGCTTGATGAATTTAGCAGTGTACATATTGCTCAAGCAGATCCATCCCAGTTGAAAAATGCTTTGCGTACTCCCCTTCCTACAAACCACCCTTTGGTCTAACCTACCTTGCTCTTGACAAATTCCCTGAGAATTCACTGTTTTACTTACAGACTGCAATTGAAGCTACTAAGAGCAGCAATAAAAATAAAAATGCCATCAACCCCACACTTTTCATTTTTAGTTGCCTTCACAACAGTAATTAATCTCCACAAAAAGAAACTATGCTTTCTCTGGCATTGTTGGACGTCGGGAAGACTTACTGCAGCAGAACTAACCGTAGGCATGGCGAAACTTCTCGCCTTACAGATTTCTATCACGGTCAGGCTGGAAAAGTACAAGGTTTCCTCCAATGGCCCAGAGAGAAAGCTTTTCAAATCTCCCACGGTAGATAAGTGCAACATGATCATGCACAGAATAACTGGCAGAATAACCTTGCCCTGTGTGCACAACATGCCGTGGGTAAGATATAGAGCTGATTTTAAAGCAATATTGGCTTTAGTAGAAAGGAGAGAAAAAACAAACATTTGAGTCAACTTGGCTTGCCAATTATTACTAACCATACATACTGCCTCTAAATTTATCAGTGAAGAAACAACCTACGTACCTTTCTTTAAAATTTGTACGTCAGTAAAAATAGAAAGGTAATTTTAAAATATTTCCAAGATGTCTGTAAGCACTGATTTTTATTGCAGTGAAATAATCTGGCTTCTTTGATGTTGTGAGTGTGAAATTTGATCAATTTATCTTGCTAGACATGTGAAAACAGAAACCTACAAACTGTGCTATTGTTTGGTTTTGTCAGATATGTACATCATGGAGTTCTGATTTAAGCACAACCATTCAGGAAAAAAAAAACAACAGTATGTTCACTTTGTAAAGCTTTGCTGCGTTTTCAGCTACGAGACAAGAGATGCCTGTGGCTTTTCAAGATCTGGGTTTGAACTTTCAAATTGACTAGGCAAGAAGGGTTTAGCAGAGCACCATCTTGCACAAGGAATGACACCCGGTATTGAAGGGAAAAATATACGTATTAAGTACTTCGCTTAAAAACCAGTACAAGATTCAGAATGTGTCTTCTGAAATATTCCTCCTGTACTGGGTGGAATACAGATGTCATACGGGTGAAAATTTAATAGTTTCTCATTTTTACGGCATCTGCAATTAGCTGTGCATATTCTCTCTGGTGCTACATGGAGGGAACAACTCACCCTCCCTGCACTGAGTGCTGATGTCGGTTCCCTCGAGCAGTCCCCAGTCCTGCAGAAGTAACATCTGACTCCTGCCAGAGAACTCTCCATGTCGCAGCACAATGAATAATCATGTCTGAAGGCAGAGACAAGCTACCTTTAGGTTCTCCCTGGTGCAAAATAAGGGGGAACATTTCATCTCTGGCAGGCTGCAACCCCGACTCCCATTGCACATAAAGATCTCACTTCAGGTTTATGAAGCGGCAATGACACAGCAGGAGAGACACAAATCTGCCAGGACACAACCCTTCACCTACTGTTAATGAAGGGTCACTCAAAGCTTGTATCTGTAGAAATGAGGCAGAACAGAAATCTTTTCCAAACCTCCACAATCAGTGTAATAGCAGTACTCAATTTAATCTCTCTTTAAAGTAAACTGAATATAGAGAATTGTTCACAGTCCCCTTCTTGAGATCTCTAGCAGCATATCCATTGCTTATCCAGAGTCTTGAAAAACAGAGAAGCTCTTTAAGTGATGCACTAAGACTTAATTTAACAGGTTCTGAGGAGGTCTGATTAACATAGCAGGGTTACAGTTGCAGCTGATGCTGTAGGAGTCGGGCAAAACCAAAATGCTATCACGCATATGATCCCAGCAGGCAGAGGCCCCTGTTGAGACAGCGTCCCCTTGCACCAGACACACCAGATCTGTGTGTGCACAGCCTGAGCTGCACACTGTAGACAAACTTATGAAGGAACCTGCTAGCAGGGAAGGTCCTAGTCCTACGGAACCTAGGAGCCAATTTTTTTAGCCAACTCTTCATTCAGCCTTAAAATTAGCTGCTAGTTTTTGACCACTGTTTCTACTGAATTACTGTCCATAATTTTTTTTTCCCCGAGTGGTTACTATTAATTTAGATCCCTCTCTTTCATATGGGTAATTAAGATGATAACTTTTTCCTGTCTTTATCCAAGAAAAAATTCAATCTACCATAAAATTTAACAATCACCATGATGCTCAGTCACGCTGCCCAGCATAGGTCTTTAGAATTCCTCAGGTTCTTTTGTAAATCCTTCCTAAATAATATTATATTTTCTTTAAAGTACCAGCATACCATAATTTCCCCAGTGCTACAGGATAAAAGTAGAAGGCATCAACTATAGGGCAGAGTATTACAGCTTTGTCACCTGGAAAGTTAAACATTTATTTGTCCTCATAGAATCATCAAAGAACTAAGGTTGGAAAAGACAGCTAAATTCCTCAAGCGCAACCTTCAACCATTGTCACCGTGTCCCATGAAACTTTCCCCTCTTCTTTTACTATTGCTAGAATACTCTGAATTCATCAAAATGTACAATGTTCTCTTTATAGAGGGAGGTTACCATGCACCAACTATCCAGCATAGTCATCTCCAAACTGCCCAACTTTCAGCCTGCTGTAAATACACATTACTTGAGATAACAGGTAAACCGGCTGAGCAACTCAAGGCTGGTCATTTGGCTGCGAGGAGCCTGAAGTGCCTAGGCGTGCTTCTTGGTTTTAAGGAAACTACCTCTTTCTTTCAGTCTCCCTCTAAAGTTTTAAAAATCTTTGACTTTACTCCCAGGAAGCTCTAGAAAGAAAAATGTGCATTTTTCCTTTTCTTCTGATTTTCTGCTAGCACTCAGGTAACCAGCTGATTCCTTCTCTTAGTACTGGATTGCAAGGCCTTTCAAACACTTCTTCACTTCATTGTAGAGCTCCTCTCAAGAGAGCACTCTACCAAAGGGCCAGTTATAAATTTCCAACCTGTAGCAAAGAAAGTCAAGCCTTTGCACTGCACAGCTCTTTCAGTTTCTTCCCTCTCTTTTTCACACAGTACTATTTCCTTTAGAAGCTAACACGAAATGGGCCCTGGTAAAGAGCTAATGTCAAGAATGTACCATGAACTTCACACCTCCATGGTATTAAGAGTTCTTGACAAAAATTTGCACACAGAGCCACACACTGCAAAGTAAATCCTGAAGGAACCTGCCAGAAGTTCTTGACAGATGCTTAAATGCTTTAAATAAATGCTTATTTAAAATAGCTTGAGATAAGCTACATAAATTCAAGCATACTGTTAGGGAGGAGTCCAACAAAGATGGTGTTCCTGCCCTCCCTGACAGTGTGGAAGGCACTACTGCCCTTAGTCCCACAAAAGCATTTTTGCTCCTTTAAAGTTTAACTATATTTGTACTTTAAAGCAAAAGTTTCTTCTCTCTTTTTCCTGTGCTCTGCTCAGTGAAAGCTGAGTTTAGAAAAAAAGGTTTACTGTATGTTTCCAAGAGCACTTGGTTTTCAATGTTGGAGGTTCCTTTGTTTTTAGCATCAATAAAGGTCATCCACTCCGTACTGACATTGGCAGGCTCTTGTTTCGTTTGGTTAATACATCCCACTTAGCATCGTACACAACAATCAGATGTATTCTTAATAGTGGGAAGCTGCAGAGTAACAAAAGGCATATGTCTGCTATCTAAGATTTCCTTGGAGTGAATTACACTGGATGAATTGTTCTGAATTATTCAAAAAAGAAATTGTTTACTATTCTGTCATAACAGATGCTCCAGACAAAGAAAAGAGGAAGCTGTTGCAGCCTCTGACTGAGCCATAGCTTGTCACAGCTGAACATGGTTGTGCAAATTAGTCAGTAAACTTAATGGAAGAGCCCAGAAAGAAGCAATTAGAATTACAGTGCCAGTTAGAGAATCTGTAGTTTGTAATCAACCAAAATTGTGCAGTTTTCCATATTCTCTGCTGATAATGCAAATGTAACCTTTGAAGGAAACTGCTCTGCATGTAGCACATCCTGAAAGCAATTAAAAACACTGAAGTCCAAGCAAATAGCTTTTAGGACGGTAGGTTGATCCAAGTCATGGATGGGTGTTAGGCATATCTTGAGCAAATGCTACAAAGTACTTCTTTTGATCATTGGCAAAAGTAACAGAAAGAAGATCCTGATAGCATAGCAAGCACCATGAGATCCCGGTAGAGAGTAGAGAGGAAAGACCAATCCAATCTGTATTGTTTGGTATATGAACTTTTAGGGAGACAAAGGCAACAGCTTCCAAACATTCAATAGGATGCAGTACAGGAGGAACGGAACAAACAACACCTCAGGATGCTGGAGACAAAGATAAAGAGATATGAACTTGAACTGCAAGCGGAGAGTGCATGTTAATATCAGGAAAAATCTTCAAAGAGTATTAAAAGTGTACTGCAACTTCAGAGACTGGAAGTTCCTATAAGTACAGCATAACTCATGCAATTTTGCTGCAATCTGGTAAGATTGCTCAATAACTCCAATGGAAAAGGTAAACAGAGACCTTAGATGAAGACAGATCAGGGCATGGCTCTGCCTTGTCATTTTTCGTTTTATTTTTACAGGTCTGTTCTAAATTCTAGTTTCTGGGTTTAGTTTAAGTTCAATTTGTTGATTTTTACAAGGTTTCTTCAGTTGCCCAGAGTAGCAGCTGGAAACCCATAAAATTAAGCAAACTTTCTGCTGCAGTATATGACACAGAGATATGAGGTTCACTGATCCCTGAAACATATTAAACACAAATAATTGATTTCTTTTTTCATTGCATCTATTGCAAGCCTTTTCCATTCAGTGTTGTGATGTGTGTTATTGGATGCAACAGAACTTTTCCAGATGAGGGGAAAAAAAAAGGTCAAACATAAATGATGAAAACACATAAAGATGTTTCACAGTATTACTGTGTATTCCTTTTGCTAGGAAAGAATATTTGCTGTTTAAGTGTATTGCCAATGTGATGAAAAGCCACAGTTGCTAAAACTTTATTATTTTTGAAATATCTTCATTTTTACAGTATACAGATAAGTTGCAATAGACAGCATATAATCATAATTCCTGCTCTATCGTATGAATCAGAGAAATGTTCATAAAGAACTAATTTTTACAGTCTGGGACTCTGAAGATTAGAGACACATCAGCATAAATTGCAAAGGCTAAAGTGGCTAAATGGCAAATGCCTTATGATTGTGTTTAATTTTGATTGCTGCAGCTCACTACACATACACCAATTATTCACACAGAAATGTCAGTATTTTGCATATTGTGATAGGTTTAAGACAATCATCTTTTCTGGGGCTTTCTCTCCCATTCTTACAGTGGTTATAAACGAAAGTCAAAAGTACAGACCATATTCAGCTATGGAGACACAGCAGCAGTTCAGCCACTTTCGGAGGCAGAGCACTGCTCCTTCCTACCTCTTCCCACAGAGCAGGTGTGCTCTCTGGAGAGGTCCTTTGGGAGTACCTTTCCTGCTCCAGTTATTAAAAGAGATGCAGCTGTGGAGAAGGGGGGGGTTTGAAGCCAATAACTCTGAGTACCTCTTCTGTAAATCTCCCGTTTCCCTGCTCACTCACCTTACAGAAAAGCTTGCCTCTGTTTACAGCAATTTGGCATTAAGATATCAAATGCCAGAATGGGGAATAATAATAATATCCTTCCCCGTGCTCTTTCAGCTCTCTTAATTAACATGCCTATTGTGCTCTTCTCTACTTGGCTTCTCCTGTTACAACCTGCAAAATGCAGCATTAAAAACTTCGTAAATCATGCTTCTTGGGGACCAATAATTTTATAATCACCTTACTGCATTCACAACATTAATTTTCCCAAGAGCTTAATTTAAAAGCTAAGCATGACACAACAGATGCTGAAATTAGATTTAAATACTTAAATTGAATAAACACAATACAAAATGCTCCCGCCATGTTCTGCCCATTAACAGTGGTTGTTTTAGGCTGACCCCATCAAAACTACGACATGGTGCTAAGATCTTTGTCTGAACAGTCTTCTACGCTACTCAATCCCTAACAGTAAGGAATGGAAATGGACAGTAAAAAGGTGGTTATTTGATGTAGGTTCCTCTCCATTAGGTAACTCTTTCATGGGAGAGTTCTTCTCAGTTTGAGGCAACTCATCTCTTTTGACAGACTTTCCTTTAGCCTCATGCAACTCTCAGATAATAAAGCAGTAAGAAGAAGTCTGACAATGCTCTGTAAGGGAGACTCATTGCTCACATCAACTTGTCTTTACATCATGAGAAGAGGAGCACCACTACCTTATGGAGCAACACAGCTTATGGGACCCCAAGTCCAGTGAGGTGAGCCAGGTCCAGGAAAACTCAGGACATCAAAAAGAAAAAAAAAAACTACTGCACAGTGCAGTTCTGCCGCTCAAGATGAAGTGCAAGTAGCCAGATTGTGTACATCAACCACTGTTGGCCCAAACACTGCTCTCATGGCACTATTCAGAAACTATAGGCACTGGAGCCACTCACACCTGGAAAACGAGGTGATTTTATACAATAACAGGTGAACCAGCAAAAAATCTGACAATATAGAGCACATATCATTATGCAAAGTTTTTTCATTGTACAGCCATGGCCTCACAAAGAAATGGGTACTACAGAGGTAAAGTAGATTCAATTCCCCTCCACAAGTGTATAGGGTTATTTCCTCAAGAGGCAGCAGCTTGCTCACCAGGAGCCTAAGCAACTTCATCAGCAAAGCAACATGGATCTCCTTCACCAAGAGACTTCTACAAGCGAGCAAAAATAATATGATGTGCCAGGCCTGCAACACCTGAAGCTGTTCTGCTGTGACAGAAACAATGGCAGAGATTTATAGAGCTTTCGTGATGTGACATCTATAAGACATGTGTACTTCAGAAATAGCTGCTAAATAGGATTTGCAGAAATCCTGAGCAGGATGCTTTAATCTGTGGTTTTCTCTCTGCCTCCCTTCTCTGCTGTACTCATGTGCTTATTGATGTGACCTGTGTAAAAGGTGAATGAAGAGTAAATGTAGGGGCCAACATAAGGATAAAAGAGGAGACAAAACCATGGTAATGCCTTATTAAACTATCCAGAGAGGTACCATGGGGCTCACAGATCACAATGTGCTCACACTCATCAGCAGGATTTGCTGTACACTGTCACTGCACAAGCTGCAGAGGCAAGCACGAAAGCCAGAATTAATATCAAAGTAATGTCACGGGCAGCAAAAACCCTGTCCCCCACACAATCTCAGCCCCTTAATACAAGCTGGGTACAGTACTGTTACTTATCGTATGCTTGGAGCTATGAATCTCTGGGATCTTAAGTCTTCATAACTAACGCCCCAGGACCTCTAACTGCAAAAACTTTGGTTGAAATTGAAGGCATAGAAGAGACTCCAACAACATATTTTGGGAATGGCATCCCACAGAGTACATAGTTCTGACAGTTCATCACATACAATTTAATCAGAGAGAACTAAACTGAACCATAAGTAAAGATTCACTGAGACAAATAGATCTGTAGATGCCTGTAGGTTTCCAGAGTCCTCCAGGACTTACTGAACCTGAGATCTTCTAGTGTTTCTATTTAAAAGCTCAACACACAAAAGATATTTTGAAACACACCCCCACAAACAGGATACATGTAAATTAAATCAATTTGTTTTGATGTTGAGAAACAACACGTTCACAGAAATCTATGCCTCTGCATGTTTGGAAAGCTCTGTAGGAGGTACAGGTGTATTCAGATAAATTTATTTGCAACCAGTTCTTTCAAGCACATCATTGCTGGGGTCGGGAGAACACTGCAGCAGCTATACTGAAAAAAACTCAATAAATGTACTCTATCACATATGCCTAAAGATTCGGATCGGGTCAAAGATCACATGTTAGTCATCCGTCTGTTATTTTTCCCTCGCAGTGTAGCTCTAGCATCATGCAAACTGTCTTGTTAGTAGGCTGCAGAAGAGAGATGTGCTGCTTTTTTATTGGTAAAACTCAACTACAAATTCCAGCTATGCCAGCCCTGCCTGTCTGCACAGCAGGGCTTTCTCATATGTTTCTTTTCAAACATTTCCTATTGACAATCATTTTTTCCATATATGGGCTCAAGAACTAGAACAGTACTTGAGAAATTAAAAGTTGATTTTAGCTCCAGGAAACTGTGTACGGAAGAAAAAAAACAAAAACAAAAGGAGTAAAATAAAAAGAAAACATCCCTATCACTAAAGGATACTTCAAACATGAGAAGTGTTTGAGTTTTTTCACTTGGTTGTTTTTCATGTCACTTACGTCTCTTTGTGTTAGACAGATACAAGATAGACATTAGCTGTGGTTTTTTTAGAAAGATAGTACTTAATAATCTTGATAGGAATAACATTCTTTACCTCCTAGCCTCCAGACACCATGTGCACAAAGAGTACAGGGCATGGTTACAACAGCTCAGTTTCATGTTCCTCACTTGATTTGGTAAGAGCAGGGAAGAGAGAATGAGTGTCAGAAAAAAGGCTTCAAGCAAGATTTAACACATATTTATACTGCCTTTATGTTCCTGTTATGATAGTTAGCAAAATGGACTCGTTGGGCTATAAACTTCATTTAAATTACTTTTTATGGTATAGTATTGATCAACAATACACACCAGAAGGAGGTCATTTTTTTAGAGCATGATTTAACTATCTATTTAGTTTTTAAAGGGCAGCTCAGAGTGATGCATTCAATCACCAGACAGCAGGCGAGCTCACCAACCCCTCCGCACACAACTGCAAACCCCAGCTGAGCAGGGCCCATCCTCTGCTGTCCTCTGCACAGCAGGGCTGTCCTGCCCTCAGTCAGTCCTATCCGTCTGTGTGTGTATCTTGATCTAAATCCTGCAACCCTTGGAATCCTCTGCTCCCACACCCTCTTCCCAGCTTCTGCAAGGCCACCCCACCAGGACGAGGACAGGGGGCCTCAGCTGCCACCACATCACAAGGAGACACCAAGCTCAGAACATGCAGGCGTTGCCACCACCAATTAACAAGCAGTCCTCACTTTGCAGAGTCTCACCTTCACCAGCAACAAACCTGTACCCACAAATATTAATTTCCTTCTAACTGCTTTTTTCTACTTTTACCCATTACTTTGCCTCATAGCATGTTCTCTTTTTCTTTCTGAAGAAAATGCCTCAGGAGCTATTATGTCAGTTGAGCATTTATGGGTTATGTGTGCTTCAGCCTATGGCACCAGGACCATTATTTTCCTTCTTGTAGGCATTTCTTGGAAGGTAGCTGCCTCCCTCAAGACAGAATGAAATCTCGTTAACACTAACAGAACGAACACTAACGAAGCAGATGATCTAATGGCAAAAGAGAATAAACAATCAAGGACAACTTTCTTACTTTTTGCTGATCCTCTTAGAAGTCCTGTTGTTCAAAGATCCTGCAAGAAACTCACATCTCTCCCTCATGAGAATCAGTCAACAATTACTCCTATTCCAAGAAAGATTTATTTTGAGTCAATGTTTTTCAAATCTATCTGTTCATCAGGCTTACTCATGCATTAAGGATGATTTTCAGTGTACAATAGAAACTCCTGAAACAAGGAGCAATTAGAAACATCTGATTTCATGATGCATTTTGCTTCTGACAAACCAAGCAACTGTTTCCATGCAGAAGACGTAAGGACTCTGTCTTCCAAGCAGTTATTATAAGCACACAGCAAAAGCAGCTACGTTTCAAAAGCTGAAATGCAGCAATAACTTGGCTTGCAGTGAAAGCTGTCAATTGACTGAATTTAGTTGTATGACAGCAGAATAAACATAAATATAAACTCAGCTCCACTCAACTGAAGAAAAAAAAAAAAAAAAAACAAAACCAACCAAAAAACCTGGCTGAAAATGCAGCACCCAGCCAGGAGCACAAGTCAGAAAGTCCTGTCTTTGCCCTGGGTTTCTCACCTAGCTTCTGGCAAGCTCAGCAATTGCATTGCCTGTCTTGAGTAATACTGAGTGTTACGTAAAAATGAACACTACAAAGTTAATGGTACAGTTTATGGGTGCTTAAAATTAATCATTAATGTAAGAGTCAGGCTGATGCAGGGACTCAGAGCTGCTACAGTCTATGGGGCTGTACCCAGAGCTTGTATTCTGCCTCAGAGTCACCTTCTGCAGCTTGGGGTGAAAACACACAGGCATGAGAAGTTCAAACAGCAACCTGTGTTAGGGATCTGATCATAGGAAATGCCTGATCTCAATGACAGAAAAGCAATTTCTTCAGCTTTTTTCTTCTTCGGACAACCAACTCAGCAGCTTGCTCTGGTTTACTGAACACCAAATATCAAAGGCATAATCCATCTCTAGTTAGCAAATAAATGTTAAATGGTACTTCAATTAATATTTCAGTTGGTAGTATTAAAAACAAACAACAATAAATACCACCCACAATATTCAGTATCTTCTAAATTATTGTTAGTGGCTCGCAATACTACATAATCTATATCTGAAAGTTACAAAACCACATCTTTTCTTAGTCAAATTGCACAGCCCAGATAAAAGCAAATGAATCCACAAGGTAACACAGATACCACATTGCACTTTTCACAGAAACCATGAAATATGGCCTGGAAAATTGACATACTAAACGCCATGGCTTGTTCATCTCTTCTTTCTGTGTGCCACATCATGGAAAACATGGGGAAATGGAAGAGCTTTCTAAAAACAGGTTTGAAAAAACTATTTTTAAAACTTCTTTTTTTTTTTTTTTTTGTTCTGCCTTGCAAACAGACAAAGAAAAGTTACCTGCTTCTCTTACTTCCTCCTGTCTGCTTTTTTTATGTGATTTCATTTCTTTCCAGAAAAAGAAAAATGACCCTTTGGACGCATCAAGCCAGTTAATGTTCATAGGTGAACTGTGAATCTTGCAGTACAGTGGACAAGCTCTCCCAAAGGGGAAATGTCAGCATAATTCAGCAGCCAGTAAACAAACAGGACTAATAGGCAAGGACTAAATGCAGTCTGTGCTGACTTCTTACCATTGCCAAGGAAGAGCCAAAGGATGGTAAAACAGAAGAAGGCAGCAGCCTTGGATTCTAAAATCAATACTTCTAAAACCAACAGGAAAAAAGGGCGATAGAGGCAGAGAAAGAGAAATAATTTCAAAAAAATAAATTGAAAACAGGCATATCTTTGTAGAGATTCTATCCCTGGGATATGTTTGATGGTTCCAGCAGCAGAGTGTAATTCTCACCAGCTTCTGCAACGTGAACTGTGGGAGCAAATATCCTCATTGGATGCTGGAGAGATGGAGAATGAGCCACCTCTCCAAACTTCCTCTGATCTGGCTACTAACAGCAGCCGTGGACTAGACTCAAGACTCCTTGAGAACTTATCCATTCCCAGAAAAAGGCAGTGCTTTGCTCTTCGATGGTAAAACCCTAGGGTCTCTGCTCATTGTGATCACAATCCTTCACCACACTGTAGACATTTTTTGTATGGGTAGAAGCAAGCTGAAAGAGGCAGAAATGGCAGTTTTGCCACTCAAACAAAAGTCTCGTGCTCGGCAGTAGAAATGTATTAACATCACCAGGAGTCCTTTACACTGCTTGCACTGCTTGGTACACCACTGATTGGCTCAGCACCTGGGCAGGCAATCTGGCTACCTTAGTATCTGGCCACAGTAGTACCACTGAGGTAGCAACTAAGGATATCAGCTGTGAGATCCTACCATGATCATCTAGCAATCTGCCTCATCTCCTACACACAGAACTATGGAACGGTTGGGTTGGAAGGGACCTTAAAGATCATTCCCCCATGAATACCTCACACTGGATCAGGTAGCCCTAGGCCCTATCCAACCTGGCCTTGAACACCTCCAGAGACAGGGCATCGATAGCTTCTCTGGATGGAAAACATGGAGACACTTCCCTACTCTGGCCTGAGCCACTGTACGTACCCCCTCCAACAACGCTTTCTTCCCACAGGTTCCAGAGAAAGGAAGTAAACAGCGTTATTAACCATTATTTATTTATTCTTATGTATAAAATAATTTACTCTCACTCTCTCGTGGTTTTGCTTAGACTGTAAACTCTTCAGAGTTAGACCAGATAGCATTTTCTATCTTATTCAGTGCACTGTGGGCACCAGTGGAGACTTTTAAAGCCTGTTGCACTGTTCAACCAGATAACAGGCAGAGAAATTAAGGGGAGTTAGGCAGCTGAATCCCTTAGTCATCCATTTATGCTTCCCCTTCGTCATAAATCAAAGTACAGGAAAGCAATTTAATCAGAAATAAACACAGAATTAGCACTACAATTTCATTCCTTATGCTATTTCCTAGTCATTTTTGATGAGTAGAGTCAACAAACAACCAAACAGCAAAAGAAAAATATAATGAAAAAATAAAAACCCTGCCTGTATCACTCTGCTGCAGATTTCATGTCTATTCCATGTCTATTCTGAAATTGAATATTCTTCAGTTCAGTGGTTAAATTTCTTAGTAAGGACCTGATTCTACTTGTATTACCGCAAATCTCCAAAATAGCAGATAATACTTAAGTAATTGTTTTACATAAATACGCGGTCCAATCACAATGATGTGGCCAGATCTCCTATACTCAGCATCTTGTTTTAATGTGATTTGTAAATACGCTTGCAAAAGGACACAGCCAAGAGGTCACTGTGATAGCTTAGTGAAAATGTAATAGAAATGAGCAATGGAAACAAGGGGGAAGAAAACCAAGCCAACTATAAAGAATATAGTAATTAATACCACAAAAATCATTACAGAAAAGGCTAAAGACTCCATTGCCTGAGGAAACAAAGCTTCTCTATGGCTCTCTTTTCTCACAAAGAAAACCAGCCAAAAATTTGGCAAGGGCAAATAAAACATTTAGGAGCACAATAAGACTATAACAAAGGGCTGGAAAAACTAAAGACACTTGAAGAATAAGTAATGAGAGGATACACAGGAGACAAGTAAAAACAAAAATGCCTTGAAATTAGTGTATTATCCTCTGAAAATATAAACATCAGGATGTGCAAATAAACAAATAGAAAGTAATGTATACTGTGCAGGGCTGCAGAAGGCTTCCCACGGAGTAATCTCTGGGAACACATGGTCAGAAGATCTCACGAGCTGAATACCTTTAAAGAGTCCCCAACAGCCACTAATTAAAAAAGAAAGAGCCTCTAAGAAATGCTGGATATGCCAAAATACAGGTGAGAATTTTCTATTTTTATTTTTTTTAATATAAAAAAAGAAATTCTCCTGAAAAAGTGAAATAACAATTGCTCTCAATGAAGAGGTAACTGAGGGAAGTACATAACTTCTACTAGTAGGACAAACTTTCAGCTTCAGCATCTGCCTTTGGCCATGGTCAAAGAGCAAAGCAGAGGCTTGACCTTCCAGCACTTCCAATTTCACAGCAAGGCTTACTAACTGCCTCTGGCAACTCTGCTCATCAGCATGAAAAAACAATGAGCATGCACCAGCTTTTGCACCAAGGCAGTGTCCCGAATTAGAACCACCAAAGGTGCTGAAGAAAAGCATGTGTGCTACACTACTGAATGCAATTAATTAATGCCCCTCGGTAGAAGGATGCTGTAATTAAACTCCCTCTCTTCATTGAAGACTCAATTTATAGGAGGGCCCAATGGCTTTGCAGCACAGTAATATTCGCAAAGGCCACTCTGACCTGAGAACTGTGTGATGCATTTTGTCTCCGCGTAATTGCCAAGGACTTCACACAACACCAGGGATTTGGCCTTCAGCAACATACATTTATTACCACTCCAGCTTTCAGCAATAACAGCTGAAACACAAGCATTCATAATGATGGAGATGGCCTCAAGGAGAAAATAGAGGTCTCCAGAATCTTTTCCTTTCAAACTGAGCCTTTTCTCTCTGTTACACACACAGCAGCGATCCAGCCCTTCTGCTGATAAGAAAAAAGGAAAAGATAATATTTCCTGACCTTTAAAAAGTGCTCACTGATCATCAGTAACTGCGCCATTTCACACATCTTGTTACTTCCTAGCTTAGCTATAAAATAAAATTGAAAGCTGAAATTCAGCATGTTGTGCTTCTTACAGAATACCAAAAGCAACATCCTGTTCTCCACGCCTGTACACCTTCAGAAGAAGAAGGAAGTCCTGCTCTGCTGGATGGAGCATTCAGCTCCTAGTGATGACAGGAAGAAATGAAAATATCTGACATCAGACAGTGTATTAAGTGTGCATGCATTATAGAAGTGGATTTATCAGCTAGGTTTAAAATCGACAGAATTGGCAACGTGCTTTTTTTTAAATTTATTATTAAAGCCTCAGTAAAACTCTAGTTAACAGCAGGTAGTTCAAGACAAAAAAAGATTGTGTTGGACTCCATTTATGTAATACAAAAGTATCCACAATCAGCCATACCAAGAAGAGTATATCTTCCGTGTGCCAGAGCATGGGGCTGGGGCTTACACAAGCATCATAGAATTGAGAATGGCTTAGGTTGGAAGGCACCCCAAAGTTCATCTGGTTCCAAACCCCTGCTATGGCCTGGGTTATCACCCACCAGCTCTGGTTGACCAGGGCCCCATCCAATCCAGTCTTGAATGCCTCTGAGGATGGGGCATGCACAGCATGTAGGTCCTGACCACGCTGGCCAGAACAAAGGGACATCAGCACTGGCCATCTCCCAGGGTGTTCAGCAAGGACACAAGCTTTGCAACCAACACAACACCCTGCCTAATCACAGTTTATCCTCTCCATACCCAAACAGAACAATTCAGGCCACTTGTTGCTTGCACCGATTCACCTGGACATGTAAAACCATCTTGAACTCTAATATCCCATAGGGCACTAACATGCTGGATCTCATTCATGCACTAGTATTTATTCAACTCACTGCAGAGGAATGTCTTAGCAGTTCAAAGAGAAAGCCTCAGGACTGCAGAGAAAGCAAATGATTATTCTCACAAAGACAAACTTCAGATAAAGATGAAGCTAATTGGAGATTACTGCTGATTGTTCCCAGGAAATGTCTCACTTCGAAACACTGCTCTTGAGCAACTGAGATCTTGTGATGGGTCTTCATACGTCACCACGGCACTCACCATGCCCTAGGCATCCTTTCATCACTTCTTGATACAAACAAATGAGTTCGTTCAAAACTTCAAGCTTTTACTTTGCCTCTCACCAACTTTGTCTGGACCAACACTGCCTATCAGCATCATATGATGGATGATTCAAAGATCCCTGGGAACATACCGCAAACTCAACAATGATTTCAACCTCTTCCAATCAACACTGTGGGGCCAGGAGAAGGCAGGAGAATAAAGGTCCTTGACAGCATGGAGTATGACCTTGTTTTTTGATGGGAGGTACTTTGGTGGGGAAAGGAAATAGGAAGATCCTTTGGTCTCTTGCAGCATAGGAATAGTGCTTAAGGGAACACCTTTCATTTTCCTGCCCCAATTCTTCTCTCACTTGTGCATCACGTTTTTGACAAGAATAATTGGGGGCTATAGTATAAGAGCTTGGCTAGAGCAAAAATATTCATCTCCTTTCCTTTTCTGATGACTGTTATTAACAGTTTTCCAACATGACCCACATCCACAGGCAGCATCATTTACTCAACAGCTCTCACAGGGATAGTGCAAGTGGTTTGCAAAGACGATTATTCGCACAAGTCAGAAATAGGGCTTCCAGTTATCCTGGTAAAAGTGTGCTAGTGAAATATTATTCCATAGTGTCAGTTCTGTTATCAGGATCATTAATTCTAATTTTTTCTGTATTTTTAGACCTTCATTTACTACACATAACTCCGTTCCTTGAGTATAACCTCTTGTCTTTTATGTCTCATATATATATATACATGTCTCATATATATATATGTCTCATATATATATATATATGTCTCATATATATATATATGCCAATACACTTTTCTTTTTTAAACATACGTCATACACAGATATATTTTGTGTATCTACTGTTTTATTTTAACCAAGCATCATGCCAGGAAAGCCAATACTGGTATATGCTTTGAAGTATGGAAGCAATGATGCAGAAAATTGAGAAATAAGAATAAACTCTCAAGTGGTGAGCTGAAATACTTGGAAGTGGCATTAACAAGTATGCCTGTTCAGAAGCTCTCGCAGTACAGTTAAAGATATGTTAGACAATCATAAAATTTGCGAAGTGAAACACAAACTAGTAAATCTGAGGATTTGCAATTACTTTTCAGCAGTTCTGTCCTCTATAAAAATCTCTGCAGTTCCTTCTCACATCTCTGTTGCCATTTCTAACAACTTCCTCCTTATCCACAAGTCTAATGAAAACAAATATTAATGGGAACTATTGCCTAGCAAGATTACAAAGCCTCCAGCCTCAAGGAACTAAAACCTCTGCCTATACCCTTATCAGAACTGCATTACATGTTCTGACCATCCTCCTATATAGATGGAGAAGTATATGTGAGGCTAAGTAAGAAAATCACAACTATGCATTCATCCCTTCCCTCAGTATTATCCTTCCCTTTCTGTTCTTCCTCCTCTCTCTAAAAACATGCTAACCATATCCCTCCAGTTCAGATCACCAAACATCATTCTTAATGCTTCGCAGATGCACCCGTGATACTTCACAACCTTTCCATTACCCTGTGTTTTAACAGAATGGCCCACATTGTCAAAACTGCTTTTATTCAATTGAACTGAGAAAATAATATTTGGAAAAAATTAAGATTTTGCACTACTTGTTTAGTAGATGACTACTGCATTTACAAATACACACGTTCACCTCTGCTGTGCAAGCTGTGCCTCTTAACATGCACTATTACTAATGAAACAGATCTGCAAGGCTTTGTTGTTACTTTTATGCAAGTGAAAAAGGAAAGGGAGAAGGCAGGAAATACAGATACAGCCCCATGGAAAGAAAGGGGAAAAGGTAATAGCAAGAGACAGTAACTGAGGGGATTATCACCTGCGTTATTCTCTCTACACCAATTTCCTAACTGCTATCTGCCAGTATGGATGCACAATTCCCAGTGCTCAGACCCCAGGCTCCCTTGCAGTATGCTTAAGGAAGCACAGGTCCACAAGACTTGCACTTGAACAAGGGAAGGACTTGCTTATTGTGCAGTACCTGCTGGATGTTACAAAGCCCAGCTACAGTGGTGCTGAGAGACAAGAGAAGACAGACTGCTCCAGGGGTGGACTGCAGATCACCGGAGTGAAAGCCAACGTGGAAGTGAAGGAATGAAAGCCCAGCCCAGTTCAGCACAGCTCAAAAGATGGAATGTCATGGAATCGGTTCCTAATCAGAATGGGAAAACATCTAAGTGAAGGAGAACCAGGAAGAAGGAAACCTGTGGGAAAACTCATCAGAGATCTGCAGTGGGGCTGGCAAGCTTCCCAAAGTGGGATATGAGAACAACTACATCTGCGCAAGAACAAAAGAGGAAGGATTTGTATGGAAAATGCCAAGAAAGTGGTAATGCTCCCCTGCCCTCTCATCATACAAGAAAGAAAAATCAGGCTCATTCTGTTTCTGGGTTGACACAAATGCATGATGCCAAGGGAGAAGAGAGGCTCCTGGTGCTACCCAGAAGCGTGCCCTATCAGCCAAGCACACAAAGGCTCTGGTTTCAGGGGCTCTGGTTGGGAATGCAGATATCTACAGGGATTCTTGCATATTTATGGAGCACTCCTTTTCAGATTAGGTGCACTCCTTTGACTCTGCAGTTAAATAAAAATGTAGCTGTACACACATCTAAACCAAGAGAATTTAAACTAATCTCAAATACACCCATTAAAAATTTATTCCTACAGCATGACCAAGGACCAAGGCCACATAACTTTGTAGTGCAACTAGCTTGCAAAAAGAAGTCTGGATAATACATCTGCCTCACGTTGATGAAACTGCTACTCCTCAGTCAGCTGACACAGTCCACTGGACGCTACTACGGAAAGGCTATGGAAAGTTAGAATGTTTGTGAGATGACACTGAACTGCAGCAGAACTGAAGAGTTCCTATTTCTCCCTTCCTTACTTTCTCGCAAGACAAAGCATTCCTATTTAACCCTGTGATTATTTTCACTCTGTTTCCTGGCTGATGGTTGTTTTTTTAAATAACAGTGAAGTAATTATAAACACCATATCTTGACATGAAACTTTCACGTTACACTCCTCTCCTAGATTTCCTGGCTTAGCTCAACCTCATGGCTTTTCTCCACAATTAGACATTTTTTTCTGTTGTATTTTTTTCTTGTTTTCTTCGTGGTCCCTGTGAACAGCACAGTAAATTACTGTTTTGAAATAGACTGGCTTTCTTTTGCAGCACAGCTTTATCCCACAGTTCCTCTTGAAATCACTAGAATTAGAATTATTCATTAAATAATGCACTTCTCAGCCAAAGCAAGTACATCATAGCCTGCCCAGTCCAGTAAATCAAATCAAAGCGTTTTAAGTGGGAAATGCAAACTGATTATCTGCTCTGCAATCTGAGCTTCAGTAGGAGCAGAAGGCACTTAAATCTCCTGAAATTAGTGCTGAGAAAAAAAAAAAAACAACAACCAAAAAACAGAGAGATGAGTTGGCCCCTCTGTATCAAGTCAGTCCCTAGATTCACCATCAAGGGAACTTGCCCTGCCATTTGTTTGCTGCGTGTTCCTTCGCTTGAAAATGTTCAAGACGTGAATAAAAATGAGAAGCTTCTACACAGCACAGAATAAAACCAGATTACTCTGCAAATTTCTTAGGAATTACACCATTTCATGAAAATCAGCACATTTTAGCAGATTTGTTCTTCATCTCCAACGTGTATAATTTGATTCCACATCAGCTCACTAAGTAGATATCTTTCAGATTAATTTTGTATTTTGTCCATATCATCGCAGTGTACAGCGAAGGCCACAGTAAAGCTGCAGTGCAGTTTGCAGAACCCTGTCATGGCTTTCCCCAAAGAGCATAACCCAGATTTTGTTTCAGGAGCCAAATAGGGCCTATATTTCTGAATGCACATTATGAGAACTCTCTGGGCATCCAAAAGCAGTCCTGCAGACTACTCCAGCAGTGTTTTGTCCCTGCAGTGCTAAACCATCTTTATTGCCAGGATACACAAGCAATCAAAAGGGAAGTTTATGGATCAGGACTTTTTTATTTGCTGGTAGTTTTTGTTGTTTTTTTTTTTTTTTTTTTTTAACATGCAGTATGTATGCAACGGAAGGCACAACTCTAATGCCTTAGGAGGGAAAATTCCCTATTCTCTTCATATTCTGCATTTTTTTCCTGGCGTTTCCCAGGAAGAAACATTTCATCTGCTGGACTAAGAATAGTCTCAAGAGTGTTCTGTGTTTGCATACTTTATTTACTGTAAAAGACAGGTTCCCGCAGGAGAGGTAAGATTCTAGGCTATAAATATGATAGCAGTGGGATTAGAGGGCATCATGTCTTGCTTGATTTTCAGCTACTTTTCCCAAGATCATAGATTAAAAGAAAACCACAGTAAACAAGGAGCCTATCAATGGCAAATACATCAAGGCCTATACAACATTCTAAAACCAATGCCTTTCTCAACTGCTTTATTTCACAGCATTCATCCCACACACAACCCTACTCGAAGCCATACATCACACGTTTGCTTTTCAGAGGGAAATACTGGGTAATACAAAGTCAAACCTATGAAAACTTTGTTTTTCATTCATTTAACTATACATTGTTGAAATATTTTGACAAGGTCAAACTGAATTGTAGTTCACAGTTTATGGTAAATTTGACCTTGATTCTATCACTGAACTCTCAAAAATTGATTTTCTTAACTCCTAGCCACAGAAATACAAATTAGCCAGATTCAGATGTATTTATCTGACATCAAGGTGAACTTACATTCTGAGATACAATTTTTTTTTTTTTTTTTTGCTAGTAAGACACTAAAAAGTCTGTTGATCAGGTATTAGAGCATCCCCATTTTCTACCTGCCAGTTATAGCGTTTCTCAGAGACTCTGTCATTATCATTGAAAAGTGATAAAAAAAAAATCTCTGGAGAAAAAAAAATCCTGTGCAAAATTCACATCGAAGTAACGATTCAACACGCATTTTTATCACACAGAAGTAAATATTTTACTTATGTCATTGCCTGATTTCAGTTAAGAAGGCTGAATTTATAAAGCCATTTTCTGTAAAACTGTTTCGGCACCTCCTCTTTAACAGAAGTTTAGTATGCCAATACATTAAAACACACCTGAGAATGACGTATTTTTTTTAGGACTAGATGATGGAAATTACATTTAGGCATGGGCTTCCAAAAAGCAGAAGAATCTCAACATTAGGCACCTTCATTATCACCTTCCAGCCCAGCGGATCAAGACACATGAAAGAGCACGACATTGCACCCGTGCACACAGTGCTATTGTGTAAATTGCTCCAACTAAAAAAGAACCTAAAGGCTCTTTGCCAAGTTATACATGCAGTATCTACCTGCCACTTATTTACATGTATGTACACAACTGCCAGTAACTCGCTTAATAAAAACCTAAAGCCTTCCACTAGATTTGCTGTCATGGAGCTGCAGCATGACTCCAATGCAGGCAGCAGCTCACAGACACACCGCTCTTCCAACACCAATGGTTTAATCACAGAACTATAATGTTCAGACAATGATAAGAGAACCCCTGAGCCACGGCTTCTCCATGCTCAACAGTCCCAGCTCTCACCCTCTCCTCCTGTGTCAGGTGCTGGAGTCCCTTTATCAATTTCATGGCTCTGTGCCAGACTCTCTCCAGTAGGCTCACATCCATCTTTTAAGACTTGCCCTGATACACGCTTTATCTTTAGGAAAAGGTATCAAACTCAGGGTCCAGCCTTCCAGAGTCATCAGTACAGTGACAGAACAAAATCATTAACCCTGAGGTGTCAGACAGAGTACTGAGAACGCTAACAGTAAAGCTGATAGGGAACATCTTCCTGCAGATTGAAGCCTGGATAATCTAAAATGAATCATGTAAGATGTGAAGCTGTCCATTTTGCCACCAAAACCATGGTTTCTGCATCGACTGACACTTCCCTACACCTGAGTTTATTTTCATACTGGACATGGCACCAACTAGACTTGGAACAGAGATAGCTGCACTGAGCTGGACAAGAATTCTGTTTGGCCCTGTATTTTCTATTTGATAATCAGTAGGAAATACTGAAAGAACATAAATATCCTGTATATGTCCTTCCTGAAGGTTTTCCCCACTTCCCACAATTGGCACCTCAGGACCTTCACATTATTACGCCCCTGAGAAGCGACAAATATTCTCTTGCCTTCTCCACTGCTATATGATTCCAAAGATTTTCTCATCTCTTCCTTACTCTCCTCTTTACAAGCTTAAGTACTAACTCAGTCAGCGTTCTCCTCAAGAAATAGCTATTCCATGCCCTAGGTCATTCATGCTTCCCTTTTTTGCACTCTCCAAAGTCCAGTTAACTCTCTTTATAGATAAAGCAATATTCAAGATATGAATGAAGAACATATTTATACAAGCAAAAAGATATTTTCTCTTCAATTCCTAGATTTCTTCTAAATTTCTATCAGTATATTCACATTTTGTACACTGCAAAGGGTGGAACTGGTGTACTAAGCAAACTGTTTAGAATAATGTCTCGTAACTAGAGTCCTTAACTGAGCATACACAGTGTGTGTAGATGGTTTTTCTTCACAGTTATAACTTAGAATTCAGTGATCTGGGGCTTCCTCAGTCAGACAGTGCTTCTCAACATTGCCTATGACCTGGAAGTCCTGAATGATTGCGTTGCATAGTCATTATAGAAATACCTGTGAGGGGCTTTGAAGTTATTGTAGCTATACACTTGATAAGCAAAGGCTCTAGGCATCTACCCATGCTTTCTCACGAACTTTCAGGTAACAACTGCTTCTTTACTAGAGCCTCTGGTACTTGAGGGAGGTACAGCAGGGTTTAGGATGCTGTGGTTCACAACAGAAAAAACCCAATATCTACAACTGAACTGGAATGATAGCAGGTCCTACTTGGCAGACATCAGTCTGATATGGCTTGCCCCATCACTATGTAGAAGTTTCTTCAGCCATCTCTAAGAACACAGACTGCAAGCACACTTATCTTCTCACAGACACTGAGCTACTGTAAAACTAGAACTGAATTAAATAGAAGGACATAAATATTATTCTTCTGGTACTGCAGCAGCAATTTGTTTCCTGAAAGTTTTCATGTATCTTGTGTGTAGTTTGAAAAATCCATATCTCTCTATATTTTTTTTTTAAAGTATTCTGTATTTTCCAGAGCTCAGCAGACCTTTTTTAAATCTGATAACGCTTCATCTTGTCCAGCAAATTCTCCAAGAACATACTGTGTTTAATCAAGGATTTTCACAAAGAGGCTCTGGGAATACCACTTCAACTTTTTTAAAGACAGACATTCCAAAACTGGAGATGCAGATTCTCACATACATGCATGTGCATGCACACAGACATCACCATATAGATCTAAGTATATAACAAATGCTGCAAACTTCAGTATTTTTCACATTTTTTTCTTTGCTCAGGCTTTCTGAGAGTCCATGCAATTTTGTTTATATGAAAATGTGCTAAGGAAATCAGAAAGAAGTTTCCCCCTAGAGCTATCATGAAAAACATTATCTGCATATGGGGAATTTCATGTTTTTGTGAGCTCATAAAAAAGTACACCATCTACTCTTGTACTTCATAATGTTTAGTCTTGCTTTAATTTTTTACTCAAGCTTAAAAAATTGGTTCTGACACTGTAGTTCAAGAACGTGTTGAATAGTCTGCCACAAGGGAACTAGCATGAGCTTGTGCTTTATTGGGAAGGTGACATTTTATTGTGCTTCTGCCACCTTTAAAAATTCTGTGTTGTAAAATCTGGTACTGAACACATTATTTTATATTTCAAATTTTGTATACATTCAGCAAGCATAACTAAGACAAAAGACACCAGGTAGGTTGCAAAGAAAAGCTACTCCCTGAGCAAAATCTGACAGGTCTGCACAGCTTAAGTTTTGAGTCTAAAAAATTTGGGAGATATTTTCTCACTCTGTATGGATTCTAAGATCAGAAATTCTTTGGAGTTGATTTAAACTTCCAAGCTGAAGTTCCTGAAATCTCAGTGCAGAGGATTAGAGCTAATAGCAGCAATTGTCATCCACAAGAAAGGGCGTTCCATGGGACTCTTCTGAGATACACAGATACATAAATATACTTTTCATATATTCATGGACGTATAATCCAAACACAATTTGTGGCCACTGCTTGTGCTTCACATCACAGTTGTATATGGCCAGAGCTCTAAAATCTATGCCAGTACATAACCAGCTTTCTTCAGACAAGTGTCTTTCACCATTCATGCTATATTCCCAAGCATTCCACATCACTTTTGAAATGCATTCATTTATTACTCAGTAAGCCTCTTAAAATGCTTTCTTTCCAGAACAACTAAAGCTCACCAGATTGCCTTGTGGTTCACGCGGCAAAACCAGCTATTTTGAAGGTTATGAAATTTCATGATGCAACTAAGCAACCTATATTAACTCTGCTGGGAGTCTCTTCTCTTTGTTCAAGGAAAAAATATACTCCTCCACTAATGTACATTTTATTGTCTCTAAATATATTCTACCATAAAACACAAAGCTGTGAAATCTGAAGACCGTGAGACACAGACTCTCCATCTGCACACATTTCACTTGACCTTCCCAGTCTGACATTTTCTGAGCCAGACCCTCTAGCTCTCAAGGAGAAAAGATAGGGCCTGTTGTGTTTCACTGTCTCCACAGATGACATATTACTCCTTTAAACAGTGTCTTTAAGGAATGTGTTTCTTCATTAAAAGAATAAAAATAAAAATCAGGAATGTCAGGGCTTATTATGTGCAGTCAGTCTTCAAGTTAGGTCAAAATTGGGCTCCTTTCTATGAAAAATGTTGGCTTTCCAGTCAAGAGTTAGAACATTTTAAATCTAAAGAGCTTCTAAAGAACTCCACCTGGGTGCTCATTGCTCCTATCCTCTTTTACAAACAGCAACCCCCGGTCAAATTACAATTTCAGACACGCACAACCATCCCATGACAAATCCATTGCCAAGGTGCTCCATGGAAAATACAGTCTTGTTAACGTCCACCTCCAGATAAAACCCAGAATACTATAACCCAGGTGAAAAATAACTTGCAGGCAATGTTCGTTCTGACAAAGCACTTCCAGCCCATCCTATGGTGAGATCCGTGCACTAATCCTGAGCCCTGCTGCCTTGCTGAGGCACGTAACTTTTTTGACTCACTCTAAGTGCCAAATAAATGAGCAAAGTCGTCTTTAGTGATAAATCTAGAGTCTGCAGCTGGGCAGTACCCAACGCAGAACATTTGGAAGGGACACAGTAACATGAACACTGGGAACAGGAAATATCCAAGGCAGATTACAACACAGGGGCACACAAGGAAACACAACCAGCACTCCAACCATAGAGTTAATGGAAAGCTGTTCTATACCGCCTCTGTCTCTTTTTTGGCAGTTCCTCAAATTCACAATTAAGAATGATGCAAGTGCAATTAGAATATTCAGCAAAATCTGAATAGTTTATGGTTTCTACTAAGTTATTTCCCATGAATCCAAAGAGCTCATAAGATCATTCTGAATAATAAATTAAGTTATTCTTACAGGGACAAGGTATCATTATCTAATATTCATCATGACAGAATACAGTCATCTTGCAATTTATGCTGCAGTATCCAAGATATTATCTAACACCGATTATCAGCTAGCCTTGAACTGCCTGTGTTACTTTTAAATAAAGAAACCCAGACAGGTGAGATGTTCTACAAAGACGCCATTTTCAAACAAGAAACAGAGAAAAATGCATTAGCTTCTGCAAATGTAATAAACTCCTACTGATATCTGAAACGCATTACAGCACACTAACAAGCATAAAGGCTGATTACTATGATAAAAGAAGCAAAAGAAATAGCTTTGTTTCCTTCATAGGAAAGGAAGTACTATATCTGCTCTTCGCTGTACCAATCCACCTGACTGCCTTTGGGCATCAGTCCAAAATGCTCCCCATCCTTTTTGTTAATGCTACATTCACAAAATAACCCCTTTTCTCCCTACAGCTCCCAGGCTCTGAACACAATTTAAGATATAAGGGATGAAATTTGCAGAGCTGCATTTATTATTTCTAAGGAAGTAATTTAACTGATGATTTCTCTTTCAAATCCACAAAGTTAAAGAAATGATAGATCACAGCTGATAATGCCAGTTCTTTCCTCTGGCTGATAGTAAGATGTCAACATAATGAAATCTAGCATTGTGCAACTAGGCAACTGGGTGCCAAAGGGGTTTTAGAACACCATGTATAGAAATATAGATTCAGCAGGTAAGCAATCAGTGCTAGAACAGCCAGATCCTTCTATCAAATCATCCTCTCAACACAAACTAACGCTGGCCAAAAATATGTGGCTTGTTTCCCCTATGGAAAAAGAGCTACTGTGGAATAACAACTACGAGATAAGAGTTAAAATATGCAGGACCCTGATGTCAAAAAGTATATCTTGAAAAGGCTTTTGTGGTGACTTTTCCCATGTTTTGTCCCTTGCATATCATCAGGATTTTAATCTTGCCTGAAACCTTAATGTCCACTTTCTTTCTGATGTTGTTAAAAAGCCAAAGCCAAATGTGGAAGCACAATAGAGGATGGGGTTTTCCTGGAGCCTGTGAGAAACCAGGGCCATTCCCGTGAGTTGGCCGTAGGTGAGCCCAGCATCTCTACCAAGTGTGATGCTGAGCCTTTCCTCCTTTCTCGCTGCCCTGAAATCCCTCTACTGCCACTATGAATCCTGATTTGCCAACAATATCAGATGTTCCGTGCTCTGTGCACTTAACGGGCATTTATGGCTGGGGGTTGGAAACAACAAAAACACCACATTTTTTTAGCCATAGGGCTGAAGTATCAAGTACCTAACCAAACCAAAGGGAGGAAAGGTGGCAGCATGTAAAGGAAGAAGGCCTTAGCACTTTGCATGGTGGAGGTCCTCTGTGCTCACTTAAAAGACTGAGTTTAAAACACATTTAAAGAATCCCTTTCCACAATAATTCAAACATTTTCAAGTGCTGTTTGCAGTTAAGGGATAATGTATTCAATTGCTAACTGCCCCGGTCAGTACTGACATTCAAAAAGCCAAGGGAAAGTTGCTTTCTCTGAATTCCCCTAATTTAGCTGGCACACACAAGGCTCTGTGCCAACTGAAATAGTAGAAGCAGGGAGTTTAGCTGTTGGAGTCTTTACCCTACTTCAAGATACAGCCAGCCGACTCTCCAGGCTGTTCTGGTGACAATGATTCTGGCTGGATTTCTGGTCTCTTGCTGCACAGCAATTCTATCTATATCTATAGTGCAGAAAAAAAATAAAACCTTTGCAAAACAATCTTTTCTTTCAAGATTTCATCC